>NC_081414.1:186596487-186896487 GCF_030272615.1 Cryptomeria japonica | reverse complement strand
GACACAATTAATGGTAAGCTAGGATGAAATGAGGCCCAGTTTACACCACGATCATGTCCCTCAAGAACATACTTCACAACAGCATCACCACCTCCAAAGAGATCAGTGTTCATCTGAGTCAGCTTCAAGATATCATCAGCAGGAGAAACAGTTTTTTTCCTTAAAGAACTTATATCCCATACACGAATAGTTTGATCCAATGACGCAGAAACAACCAGATCCTCCTTGAGATGAAAAGAGGCACACATCACATAATGATTGTGACCAGTAAGAACAGATATGCAAACTCGAGATTGCCAATTCCAGATCCTTATCGTCTGATCATCACTTGCACTAACAATCCAAGGATACTCATTATGGAAATTAACTGTGCGAATGTAGTCAAGGTGCCCTAGTAGTGTAAAAAGGCATCGGCGCATTTTGTAGTTCCAGACCTTTATCTTGTAATCATCACCTGAAAGGTTCCCAATGCAATTAGTTTTACCAGAGTATGTTCTTGACTGTTAAGTTTTTAGTTCAAGGGATCACATTCATCTCATATGGAAACATATCCACTCATTATATAGTTTACCCGGTCAGCCACATGCCATTCAATTTATATTTAATGTGTATGTAAATTGCTTACCTCCAGACACAAATAATGGCTGTGATTTGTGAAAATGTACTCCTCGAACAGGCCCATCATGCTCATCAAATCTGTCTATCAGAGTTCCCATCCGATAGTCCCATAACTGAATGACTCCACTGTGAAGACTAGCAAGGATCCATGGCCTTTTGGGATGAAAGCTTAGCCCCTTTACCCTATTGCTCTTGGTTTCAAATTTGGTCAACATTTTGCATTCACACTGGTCTGTTAGAATGAAACAATACTTTAGAGAAATATGACTCCAACTTACATGATTCCTCCACAGAAACACCCTTAAACTTTCTATCTTATGAAGAATATAACCAATACAGTATAATTGTCAGGCAAACAGTAAACATAAGATCAATAAATACTGCTTTAAAAAATTATCCATGCGTAAATAGAGGAAATTAAATAAATGCGGAGAAGCTCTATCATAAATATTTTAGATTATAGATTTTCTAATGAAAATGCCTTCCCAGGAAATATATTTAAACAATAAATAGTGGCGAAGATCCACATCAATTACATGGCAATCCATTTAAACTGTTCTTGCTCTTCCATACAACTGGATAGAGCTATTAAAAAATAGTGTTGAGGCAGAAATTCTGAAATACCATTTCATATTAACAGATCAAAAAAAAATGGCAATCATACTATGAATCCCATTCACTCGGAGAGTGTAAGAAGTAGAAGGGTTCACACCCTGTCTCCTTAATTGTGAAAGGACAGAGAATGCATTCAGCCATCTTCAAGGCTCGATCCCTGGATGCATTGAAATATTGATATCGAGATCAACCCTGGAAGGACCTTTAGGCTCTCATCCAAAAAATTCCATAGGTGCAAATAATTTGCAAAATCAACGATTTGTTTTCTAGTTAAGATAAGTATAATTCGTATGGTGTCTAACGAAAAATAAATGAATCGCTTCCAACTACACTCTATAATATCCTCAGATTTCTTCAACTGCCGGATATTGCAGGATCTGTGATTTTACTGTAAGCCAGATCTGAAACAAAGAAGCTAACAACTTCTTAACAAGGAAAGCACAACAAAGAGCTCACTCTTACCATTCAATGCAACAAAGCCAATACACTCTTATAAACATGGTACGAGAAAATTTTGCCCAGATTTTATTACCTATAAACATATTTTGCAATATGAATTGAAATTCGTAGAATTCAAAGAACCCTTTTCAACATTCATAAAGAAGTCTGCTCCCCGTTGGCCAAAAGGGTTTATGGCATACACCTTAAATGTGATTACATGAGATCTTGATATGCTACAACCCTCACAGAGAAAACTAAAGAAACCCAAAATCAAAAGAGAGATGAACGTCACACCGCTATTATTTTCTTAAAATTAAAATTTAGAAGAAACGGAAGGATTAATCTATATCCCCACCCACCTGTATATTTGGATCTGCTGGAGACAATGAAGATCTGCCTTTTCTACAAAAAATGAGAATAGATCCTCTACAAAATTCTCTAATGCAAACCTGTATAGGGTTTATGGTGTAAATAAAATTCTCTGCGAATGGTGAATAATTCTTTTAAGATTTCCATTAAAAAGATATTAAAAAAGCATATGAAAAAATGCAATTGCCCTGCCTTGAAAACGAAGTTTAAGAAACATACCTGTGATTGCTCTGCTCTCGTAATTGCAACGAGTGATCACCTCTTTAAAAATGGAAACAAGAACACTGTTATAGTATAGGTATACGAGTGTAAGAGCATTTCCTTTGAAAATTTAATGTTTGTATAACTTTCTATTTTATTTTAGTGTAGATGGGCTCTTTTTTCAGGCCATTATTTCAAATTTATGAGCTACACACAATATTTGACAACAACAAACTAATCACCATTTTTATTTTTTTAATATTATATTAATTTCTATCTTGCATAGGAATATCATTCTAATTATCGCCATGACAATTAAGACACATATAGATCATACAAGTTCTATTCAAGTGTATCAACAACTGTTGTAGGTTCTTTCCTATATCAAAAATGACCTAAAACTTTATGTAAACATGGTCATGTTATATATGGATCCATAGGTTTCTTTGATCTTTTAGACTCAATGGCTAGGTCTAATTTTATTCAAAAGATATAACCATGACAACTAAGACATGTATAGATCATATGAGTTGTATTCAAGTGTATCAACAATCATATCAATCATATGGGTTCTATTTAAGTGTATCAACAATCATATCAATCATATGGGTTATATTCAAGTGTATCAACAATTGCTATAGGTTCCTTCCTGTATAAAAAAGGGCCTAAAACTTTATGTAAACATGGTCATGTTATATATGGATCCAAAGGTTTTTTTGGTCTTCTAGACTCAATGGCTAGGTCTATTTTTATTCAAAAGATATCCAAAAAAATATGATTACTAAAAGTCATATAGAAAGAGCCTAAACAAATAACATATTTTTCAACAAGTAACAAATAACAAGTTCTATTCAAGTGTATCAACAACTGTTGTAGGTTCTTTCCTATATCAAAAATGACCTAAAACTTTATGTAAACATGGTCATGTTATATATGGATCCATAGGTTTCTTTGATCTTTTAGACTCAATGGCTAGGTCTAATTTTATTCAAAAGATATAACCATGACAACTAAGACATGTATAGATCATATGAGTTGTATTCAAGTGTATCAACAATCATATCAATCATATGGGTTCTATTTAAGTGTATCAACAATCATATCAATCATATGGGTTATATTCAAGTGTATCAACAATTGCTATAGGTTCCTTCCTGTATAAAAAAGGGCCTAAAACTTTATGTAAACATGGTCATGTTATATATGGATCCAAAGGTTTTTTTGGTCTTCTAGACTCAATGGCTAGGTCAATTTTTATTCAAAAGATATCCAAAAAAATATGATTACTAAAAGTCGTATAGAAAGAGCCTAAACAAATAACATATTTTTCAAATCTTTGTTGAACCTTAAATATACAACAACCCATTTCTTAAACACACTTATAGCCTTGGCAATAATAGCTTCATTATTTATTTGAGATAAATTAATTTATGTTTGTCAGAAAAAAGCTCTATATTTTTGATTTGCTTTCTCTATAAGTGTTTTTGTTTCTTCATTTTCTAGTTAGATCCAAACAATTTGTGTGCAAGTTCTGTTGTAATTTCTTACAAGGTCATGGATTCACCTGTTCACAATAATTAACTCACAACAAGACCTGCAATAGTTAGGAGATCTCCTCCTACAACCTAATAACCAGGATCATTACCAAACTGAATTGGAAGTTATAATTCACACTTTAGTGTGCAATAGGTACACCGAAGAGGTGTGAAAGTGTTTAACCCAAGGCAGGATTGAGAAGGGTGGGTGAATAAGTCTAAATAAAAAATTAAAGCAACACATAAACACTTAATCAACAACACAAAATCAACACATCAACACCAAGATTTATACGTGAAAAACCCAAACAAGGAAAAACCACAATGAGCATTTGGCCACATAATATATCCACTATGTATATCAAATTACAATGAAAAGAGCTCACTGCTCTAGACTTGCAAACCAAGGCTAACTGCTCTTGGGGCAAGATAGAAAACTGACTTGCAAACATGATGCTAACTACAAGAGGGCAAGATACAAAAATGATTTGAAAAGAAGGATCTTCTAATCATGAAGTTGTTTTTGAACTTTGCATCAAGCGACCAACATCAACACATATACAGCTCATACCTCATTTGTTAACACTCTATCTCATACATATGTCATAGTCTCAAACAACTTGCATATCATTTGAACACCTCTTCTTCTCTACTCTTCACCAAATTCCACTGACTATCTTCACATCATACACTTCCTCTCACTCTCTCTAGCCTCTCCTACTCACCAATGTAACCACATACATTCTTTATATACAAGATAGATCATCAAAACTTGAATCAAGTCAGATTGAACCAAAAACACACATGTTGATCCACTCCATGAGAAAGAGTGGACCAAAACACATCTTCCTAAGATCAATCCATCAATCTCCAATCACCGAAATATAATCTTCAGCAAACCAACAAGCAACGTGTCCATATAAATAATTAACAGTCAAAACATACTCCCCAATACAAATTACTCTTATCTGAATCTCCACATGCTTCGGTGAGACCCATAACACATCAAATTGCCTTTCACAAATCATGTCCAAACCAAAAGATAGGATTAACATATAATGTCACAACCGAGTATGAAATATGCCACAACATCCGGAGAACACAAAGATATTTCTGGACCACAAAACTATCACATCCATAATACCAAAAACATAACCAAAGATGATAACAATATAAAAAAACATCAACAACACTTTCCTGACCTGAACACTTTCAAAACAATCAATAGAATAATTGCAACATTAATAAGGCAAGATGTCTCTGCACCACAGACTTTCTGGACGAACAACTATCCGAAACAAATTTGACATCAATGACAACCACAACAACACATACTTCCAACAATCCCCCCATTTGTCATTGATGGCAACACTTGATCAATCTGAACACTCGACCAACACTTGACCAATTTGCAAAACAATATTGTTATTTCTCTCCCAAACAACTCTTTCTCTCCCAAACTATTGTTTCTCTCCCCCTTTTCCATCAAAGACAAAGGCCACCACACCAATACACACTCCACCACTCCCCCTAAGAGCAGCTACAACATCAATCCAGGAAAAGAAATAGGCATGTAAGCTCCCCCTAGAAGGATGCACCTCCATAATGCACCTAGCTAGAAAAAGGAGGGGCAATAACCCCAAACTTCTCCCGAAGAAACTCAAATGTATCTTTTGCCAATGCCTTAGTGAAAATATCTGCAATCTGTTCTTTTGTAGAAATATATTTCAATCGAACTTCCTCCTCAACAACCTTCTCCCTTAAGTAGTGATATCAGATTGAAATGTGCTTTGTTCTTGAATGCATAAATGGATTTTTTGAAATGTTTATTACACTTGTATTGTCACATATAATAGGAATTGCTTCATCATATGTTACTTTGATATCCTTAAGAGTTTGTCTCATCCACATTACCTGAGTACAACAAGATGTTGTTGCAATATACTCTACTCTAGCTAGTAGATAGGGAAGTTGAGTGTTGTTTCTTACTGAACCAGGAGACCAATATGTCTCCTAAAAAGAAAGCACCACTACTAATAATTTTCCAGTCATCAACACTTCCGGCCCAATTTGCATCAGTGTAAGCTTTTAGCATAAAATCTTCACCTTTTTTGTACCATAGTCCAAAATCCATAGCACCTTTCAAATATTTGAAATTCTTTTCACAACTTGCTCATGTGTCACCTTTAGATTTGCCTAAAAGCTAGCCACCAAACACACAACCTGTATGATATCCGGTCTGGACGCAATCAAATACAAAAATCCACCAATCATTGATCTATAGTTCTTCTGATCAACTTCCAGAGACTCGTCATCTTTTCTCAAGTTGCATCCAACAGTCAAAGGAGTTGTAACTGGTTTAGAATCATCAAAACCAAATTTCTTCAACATTTCTTTCACATATTTTCTTTATGAGATAAAAATTCCATTTTTAGATTGAATAACTTGTAGCCCAAGAAAGAAAGATAACTCACCAATCATTGACATCTCAAATTCTTTTTGCATCTCTTTAGCAAACTCTTTACATAAACTATCATCCCCTCTTAATATAATGTCATCAACATAAACTATAACAATTAGTAATTTATCTCCATCAATCTTGAAATAAATATTATTGTCAACTGTACTTTTTCTGAAATTCTATTGTAGAAAATATCTATCCAATTTTGCATACCAAGCCCTAGGTGCTTGTTTGAGTCCATATAATGCTTTCTTCAATCTACACACCATATCCAGATCTTCTGTCACTCTAAACCCATTTGATTTCTCAATGTACACTTCTTCTAGATCTCCATTTAAAAATGCTAACTTGACATCCATTTGATAAACTCTGAAGTTCTTGTCAGCAAAAAATGCAAGAAACATGCGTATAGATTTCATCCTTGCTACTGGAGCAAAAGTTTCTTCAAAATCTATGCCTTCCACCTAAGAATATCCTTTACATACCAATATTTATGTATTCCTTGTGACATGTCTTTGCTCATTTAGTTTGTTTCTGAATACCCATTTAGTTTCAATCACGTTCTTGTCCATCGATCTAGGTACCAGCTCCCAAGTCTTGTTCTTCTGTATTTGATTTAGTTCTTCTTCCATTGTTTTTACCCATTTTTCATCTTTACTTGCTTCCTCATAAGTATTCGACTTAGTCATCGATAGAAAATAATGGTCGGCTTGTTCTTATGCTTCTGTAATTTTCCTTCTTGCCTAAACACCCTTTGTCTTGTCTCCAATTATCTAGTTTTCTGAATGATGCTTCTATACATACTTAGCAAGAATTTTTGTCGATTCTTCCTCTTCTTCTTCTTCATCATTATTTGTTTCCTTTTCCTTGTTCTCTTCCGGATCACTTGTCTTCTCTGTAATTGTTGGAACAATCTCAACCTTCTAAGTTAGAAAACATTTTCTTTCTCTTTTATCCTTGATGTAGTATACATTTTCACCTGTTCTAACCCCTTCTACAAACTTTTTACCAGTATTCTCTTTTCTGATCACACATCTGATGCTATAAAATAAAAATTCATAGCATGTCTTTGTCACCGGTCATATAATCTGAACATTTGGAATTAATGATCTATGTATTTGGTTCTATCTTTGCATGTAACACAGTCTTGATAGATTTCTCTTCTTTCGATTTCTCAAATACATTCTTCTTTTCTCTTCAATTGCTAAAAATAAGGATTCTTCATTTGACTCATCATCAAGTTCATCTTTAGATGTGTGTTTCTCTATAGAACATAAGCCCTTTTTCTCTCGTCTATTAAAATTGTGTCATCTAGTTTTACTTTTCTTCTCATCATCATCCAATCTCTTATAGTCTTCCTTGTAAGTGCAGTGAGAAGCATAATGTCCAATTCTACCACAAGAAAAACATTTCAAAGGTAACTTACCTTTTATATCTTCTAGTGCCTTGTTGTAATCTCTTCACAAATTTTTCTTCAGCTTCATCCAAATATCCATTGCATTCTGGTTCATCATGTCTAGAAACATTATATGTTGCCTCTGTCTTTTCTCTCTTCTCTTCCTCCATTTTTTAAATTTCAAAAGCTACTAAGGTACATGTAAGCTAATCAATGGTATACTTGCTCAAATCATTTCTTTCTTGTATGTAACTCTTCATTTCTTTGTAGGATTTTGGTAGGGTTAGTAAGATCTTTTAAACAACATCACCCTCATCCAAATGTCCTCTAGTATCTCTACTACCATCAAAAAGTTTAATCACTCTATGTATATAGTTCTCAACACCTTCATCTTCAAGCATTCTCAGATTTTCATATTTTTTCTTTAGATTCATCAGCCTAGCCTATTTTGTCTTTGGATCTCCTTCAAATGCCAAACACAACTTGTTCCATACAACTTTAGCTTCTTTCAATCCTCTTACTTTTCCAAACATTGAATCACTTATACAAATAAATATTCCAGCTCTAGCTTTTGCATTAAAGTCTCTTGTAACTTTTTCTTATCCACAGTTTGAGGACCATCGTGCAGGGGTATCTATCTAGTTTGAATGATCTCCCAAATTCCATTCTGTAATGTCTCCAAATGCACTTCCATTATCTCCTTCCAGTACGAAAAGTTTGTACCATTGAATATCAGAAGTTTGTAATGCACATCTTACGCTATACTGGATCTACCTCAAGTGGATAAGCTTACTCAAGAGGAACCTCACTCTAATACCAATTGTTGAACCCAAGGCATGACTGAGAGGGTGGGGGTGAATCAGTTTAAATCCAAAATTAATACAACACATAAAAACTTAATCAACAACACAAAATCAACACCAAGATTTATACGTGGAAAACCAAAACAGGGAAAAACCATGGTGAGCACTTGCCCACAAAATATAGCCGCTATGTAGATTAGATTACAATGAAAATAGATCACTACTTTGGACTTACAAACCCATGCTATCTGCTCTTGGAGAAAGATACAAAAATGACTTGCAAATGTGATGCTAACTACAATAAGGCAAGATACAAAAAAGATTTGAAAAGAAGGATCTCCTGATCATGAAGCTATCTTTGAACTCTGCATCAAGCGACCAACATCAACACATATACAACTACCATAGTCTCAAACAACTTGCATATCATTCATTCACACAACTTTTCTTCTCTACTCTTCATCAAATTCCAATAACTGACTTCACATCATACACTTCCTCTCACTCTCTCTACCCTTTTCCACTCACCAACTAAACCACATATATTCTTTCTATACAAGATAGATCATCAAATCTTGAATCCACCTTCTGGACCAAAAACACACACACACACATTGATCCACTCAAGGAGAAAAAGGGGTCCAAAACACATCTTCCTATGATCAATCCACAAATCCGCAATCATCAGAACATAATCTTCATCATACCAACATGCAACATGTCCATATAAATAATTAATGATCAACACATACTCCTCAAACAAATTACTCTTATCCGAATCTCCACATGCTTCGGTGAGACCCATAACATGTCAAATTTCCTTCCACAAATCATATCCAAACCAAAAGATAGGGTTACCATAGAATATCACAACCAGGCCGTATGAAATATACCACAACATCCAAAGAACACAAAGATATTTCCAAACCACAAAACTATCATATCCATAATACCAAAAACATAATCAAATAAGATAATATTATCAAACAACATCAATAACACTTCCCAGACCCAAACACTCCTGAAACAACCAATAAAATAACTGCAACATCAATACAACAAAATATCTCTGCACCATAAACTTTCTAAACCAACAACTATCTGGAACAACAAGTGACAACCACAACAACACATACTTCTAATAGAAAGATCAATTAGGGAAAATTTTAGTCTATTTTTTTGCATGCATTTGTGCAGTGCATGAGGTCAATTAGTAGGCCATTTGGCAAATGATGTTGTTTGCACAAAAAAGGTCTAAATGGAGGAGTGATAGCTTCAAATCAACTATACATCCACTTACAATGATCGAAACACAACTAAAACAAAACCTCTAAATCAAGAAGATAATAAAGATCCATTACCAAAAACACTCATTTTATGTTTGCAATGGGGAGAGAGAGGGGGGGGGGATCAAGGAGCAGCAAGAGGGGGTGAGAGGGGAAGTGAGAGAGAAGGGTAAGGAGATAGAGATAGAGATGGATACAGAGAAGGGGAAAAGGGATATGTAGAGGAAGAGATGAGAGGGGATAGATATAGATGTAAGAGAAATATAGAGAGAGATATAGAAAGATAATGATAGGGGTAGAAATAAATGTATAGAGAGAGAGGTAGAGAGATGGAAAGTTAACAAGATAGAGATAGAGGGAGAATAAAATGAAGATGGAGAGATAGAGATATATTAAAAGAGATATATATACATTTATATGAAGAGGAAAAGGAAGAGAGAGGGAGACATGTCTAGAGATAGTAGGAAAGATAGGAAGATAGATGTAGAAGATAGATTGAGAGATGAAGAGAGAGACAAATAGATAGAGAGATATAGAGAGTTTCTAAATGTTTGTCAACGTCAAAATATTCAAGATTGACATTACATTTAAGTCAACATAAATCTAATTAAATTTAATCAATTAATATATATTCTTTTGTCAATTATTCAAAATTTCATTCTCAATTAATCAATCTAAGATCATATTAATTTAAAATTAAATTAATAAAGTGGACCTGAAAGGTATGTTTTCTTACCTATTTTAGTAATCATGTAAAATCCAATTTTATTCATGTGCATGATGAAGTTTCTTTAGAATAGTAACCATGCAAGGTGAGAGATACATACAGAGCTTGGACCATTTTGTATTGTCAATTCGGATATCAGATGTCATGCTGATTGTTTTCATAGATTTTGACATGGTTCCTCCAAATTACAACGAAATGCATATTACATTCATAGAATGAATTGAAGAACCTATATCAATCAAAACTCCATGCGCTTTGAAATGACACTCGTCTACTTTTTATATATAAATTTTTTTAGTCATTCTTTACTTTGAATTAAATTTTAATTTTTAAATTGTAAATGTTTTATCAATATTTTAAAACTATGTTATATTAAACAAGTGCCACGTAGTGACAAGTACTTGCCTTTATAGTAATGTAATAGAAATATTTATTGTAATTCTTAATTATTATAATTTTGAATTATTGTTATTTTAAAATTATATTATCTTAATTATATTTTTGTAATATTAACTATAAATTTGACTTCAATAAAATAATATTAATAATTATAATATAATACAAACATTGGCCTATTAATGGGTCTCTCGAGGTTGATCTAGATTCCAAGGGGAAGGAAGTTGTTGATTGGATGAAACTGGATGTAAGATGGGTGAAAGTCAACATTTACGGGGCATCAAGAGGGATTTTGAGCCCTTTAGGTGTAGTCTTTGGGGCAAGACATTGGAACATAAATATTGTGGCAATTAGAGCTAAAAGATTAAAGGAAGGTAGAAACAATGAAGTTGAAATGCAAGCGGCTTTATTAGAAATCAAGATGGCCAAGATATTATTAGTATCACAATTGCATTTGTAGGGGGATTCTCTAATTGTTACCAATGCCATTATTAGGGGTGAAATTCCTATGTGGAAATTAAATAAATATGTTAAAATTATAAGATAACTTTTAAAAACTTTTAAGGATTTTAAAATTACTCATTTGTTGAGAAATGGAAATATGGTGGCAAACATGTTGTCGAAGTGGGCATTGTCATTAATGGAGGAGAAAAAAAAATATTGGGAGAATCTATGAGGGATCCTGATAATATGATGGAACTATAAAGATCCGGTCAACTACTGAGAGGGGGGGGGGTGAATCAGTAGATAGAAAGTTAACTGGGCTTTCACCAAACTTATTTCCAACTCAAAAACAACTCACAAAGTTTACCGATTTAGTCACTTTAACAAATCTGCAGCAACACTGCTAAACCTTATCGGTTGACCAAATACTTCAGTGATATAATGCAACAGATTTGAAACTTTAATATCCTTTGACCAAAACCTTAAACCATTTCACTAATACCAATAATAACATATTTCAGATCATTTACAATCATTTAAATATATCTATGCAGATTTACCATTCACTCATATCAACCATACCAAAAACACATCCACAAAATCATTCACTGCTTGACACAATGATTTTTCATGTGGAAACCCAAATGGGAAAAACCACGGTGGGGATGAATACCCACAAGTATTTTGAACTCTTCTAAAGTTCGCCCTGTTAGGAGCCAAGCCCAGTTAGAAGCTTATACAATAATGTCCTGTTAGGAATAAATCTGGTTAAAGACCACCTGGTTAAGGGATTGACTACAAATACCCTGTTAAAGGTAACCTCAGTGGAGGATTTCAAATCCAAGCTAATGGATCACCTGGTTAGAGGATTTCAACAACAATCCTGTTAAAGCTTACCCGGTTAAGGGATTTTACTACTATAATGGTTACAGAACAATAGGCTCTTTGATCGATCTAGAAATAACACTTCCTTGCTGAATCATATCCTTTATCGCTCCTATCTGCCTTCACATCATTCTATAGATACACCTCCTGGTTCGAAAACAATCACTTTCACACTTACCCAAATTTGCCAACACTTTATTGAATCAAATCATCAACCTTATAACCAAATACATTAGGTCAGTAACACAACACAAACCCTACAATTCTCATAGAGATTATAAACACATCAGTTCAATCTTGACCATTAGATTACATGCAATCAATTTCACATTCTTCTAGGCATCTACAACTGCTCCCGGATCGCCACATTTTGAATCTTGTAATTCATCATGCGTTTTTCACTTCATATTATGCATTTGATCATTCCCAAGATAAACAGTTATCTTTACGCGCCAAAACCATTTTGAAACTCATCATGTGCAACATGCTTACATGGCATCTTCATCACCGATCATCACAACCGATCTCCAAGCTCCATCGGTTCGGGTTCTGCTTCTCAACTGGTTAGGGTTGTCGGTTGAACATCACTGCTTCATTACCGATTTCTTTACTGGTTCATTACCGGTTGCAATCGACGTCAATGACAACACTATACTTCTTCAATACAATCTTCATGCAATGCCAACATTCTCCCCCTTTGGTATTGATGGCAATACAAATATCAATACCAATTGATTGTCATGATTGAGAGTAAAGCATAGACATAGGTATAGGAATCCTAGTTTACATTTTCTAACATAAAATATCCTTCAACTGTATCTTCATGTCTTCAACTGGTAATTGGTCTACAATCTGTCTTTCCTCCTTAACATATAAGACTATTAATCATATACATTTCTTCTCCCCCATTGAAAACAATGCCAAAGTGAAGGTAAACCATTATGTTTCTTATCCATGCATCATCGATCTCCAATTAGCTACTCCCCCTGTGGAGTAGCTCCATTCTTTGTTGGTATTATGGATGACTTCGTCATGTGTTGCATTGGTTTTGTCATTGATGTCAACACTTATCCTTCTGGTGGTCTACATTATTGATTTGGCACTCTGGTTATATTGGTTTATTGTTGAACTGACATATTATGGTCCCGACATGGATATTGGCTTATGCACAGTCACCGGTCTATGCTTCACCGGCAGGTTATATGGTTCACCGACAGTGATGATGACTTTTTATCATCTGGAGATAATTTGGTTATGTCAAAGACATGGATTGGATGATTACATTTGGTTTTTTTCTTATTAGACTAATTGGGTTCATATATTTGCCTTTACCAACAGATAGGCCTAGGTTATGGACTAGTACAAGATATCATGTTCCAGATTAGTACGACACGTTTTAGAAATGGTTTATTGACTGGATATTTTGTAAATGTATTGAGGCCGACATATTGTATCACATCAAGACTTATTTGTAATTGATTTAAATGTAATATCTTTAGTGAGCTGACCTCATGATAAGGTCTTAGGGTTTTGTATAAATAATTGTAAGATCTTATTGAAGATCATTATTATGAGAGTGTGTGAATATTGAAGATCATTGTGAAGAGAAAAACTAAGCAAATCCTTGTGCGAATCACACAGATATTATCTGAAGGTTGAAGGAAAGGTTATGAAGGTGTTTGGCACTCATAGTCAGAGCTTAAACCAGTACTGAATCCAGAATTGCAGATGCTATATAGAAGCAGTACATTGTTATTGGATTTAACCATCCAATTGTAGTTAGTGTGACTCCTATTTTGTGATTGAGCAGTGAGCTCTAGGCATGTGCAGACCCCATTATTGTATTCACTTACTATCCACAGTAGTATCATTTGATTGTTGGTAAGCTTTCCCACCGTGGTTTTTCCCCTTATAGGGTTTCCACGTCAAAATCTTCGTGTCATGTGTTGTGGATGTTGTTTCTCTTTCTATTTAATGCATTAAGTTATACCGGTACTGCTATAACTGTTAATCTATTTTACCGACATTAAGTTTGTTTTACCGTCACTAAGTTTTAAGTTGAATTAATTGGTTTTGGGTTGTAATTTATTGAGAACTGATTCACCCTCCACCCTCCCCCCCCCCTCAGTTGTCCTTCCCGGTTCCTAACAATTGGTATTAGATCCTAGTCCTCTTTTTGCATAAGCCTAACAACTTGAGGAGATCCTATGGCAGCAAATATCTTCAGGAAGGACAATCCTAAACTTGATGGAACTAACTATGGTATATGGAAGATCAGAATGGAAACACATTTGAACTGCATTGGAAGAGATATATGGGATGTTACAAAGAATGGTTATGTTGGTCCTACTCCAAATAACCCTCATCCACTGACATTGGCTAAAGACTTGGAGAATGATTGCAAAGCAAGAGAAGCACTTCTAAGCGCATTATTAGATCAAGAAATCATGGGATTATCAAACAGATCTACTGCAAAAGCTATTTGGGATAAACTGGAAACATTGAATGAAGGAGATACCACTGTCAAAATTGCAAAAATGGAATGTTACTGGGTCAGGTATGAAAATTTAAAAATGGAAGAGGATGAAAGAATTTATGCATTTATGAAAAGAGTTAATGAAATTGTTTTAGGAATACAATGTTGTGGAGGATCTTTAAGTGAAGATGAAATTGTTTCTAAAGTTTTAAGAGCTTTGCCACTGACTTACAAAATGAAAGTGGCAGCTATTAATGAGTTGAGAACAATGCCTAATACATCAGTTTCAAGAGATACTTTGGCTGGAAAACTTTCAGCATTTGAGCTTGAAGAGTTTGGTCATGTTGCTACAATCAAAACTAATATAGCTTTCAAAGCATCATCATCATCATCATCGTCATCAGACAAATCTGATTGGAAAGAACTTTATGCAAAAGAACTTGAAGATATCAGAAGAGAAAATGAAGAACTTGAAGAACTTGAAGCACTATTCACAAGGAAGATGCCTAAAGGTCTAGTAGGAAGTAAGTATGAAGGTAAAGCACCTTTCAAATGTTTTAATTGTAATAAAGTTGGTCATATGGTGTCTAGGTGTCCTGATAGACATGCAAGACTAAGAGAGGAAGCAAAAAGAACATATAAGCCTAACCCTGAATATAAGAGATACATATTTAAGAAAAATAGAGATAAGTCATGTTACTATGCAGATGAAGGTGTTACAGATATTCAGATGAAGATCTAGCAGATAGTGGATGGGCATTTATTGCATTAAAAGGAAGATCCATCGACACCTATTGTCAAACTGGTAGAGCAGGCATTAGCAACAAAAAATGAAGAAAAGGATGAATGGATCATTGATAGTGGATGCTCGCATCATATGACTGGTGAAAAGAAAATTCTTATCATTACAGGAAATTCATGGAGGTCTAGTAAGATTTGGAGATGACAAAGCTTGTTTAGTCAAAGGAAGAGGCACTATATCTTTGGATGGTAAGCATAATACTGACAATATCTATTATGTTGAAGGTTTAAAGCATAATCTTTTGAGTGTTGGCCAGTTAGTGGGAAAAGGATTTCAATTACAATTCAAGAATGGAAAATGCAAAATCTTAAATTGAACTGGATTGGAGATTGCAATAGGTAATCAAACTAAAGTTAATATCTTTCATTTGAATACCAGTGATAAGACATGTTTGATTGCACAAATTGATGAAAGTTGGTTATGGCATAAAAGACTCTGTCATGTGAATTTTGATTGCATTGTAAATATCAGTTCAACTAAGGCAGTAAGAGATTTACCTAAGATTGTGAAACCTCATAATCCGGTATGTAAGGAATGTCAAATGGGAAAGCAAGTTAGAACAACATTTAAGAGCATTTATGAGAAATCCAATAATATTCTTGATTTAATTCATACTAATTTATGTGGTCTAGCAAGAACAAGGAGTCTTTAGGGAGAGATATTTTATGCTAATAATTGATGATTATTCTAGAATGTGTTGGGTTACTTTTCTCACGGAGAAATCAGAAGCTTTGGAAGATTCAAGATATACAAGGCAATGGTAGAGAATGAAACCGCCAAGAAAATCAAATGTTTGAGATCTGATCAAGGAGGAGAATTTACATCTAGGGAATTCAATGCATTCTGTGAGGAGAATGGAATCAAAAGACAACTATCAGCACCTCGGACACCCCAGCAAAATGGAGTTGTGGAAAGGAAGAACAAAACTATACTAGATGCAACAAGAACCATGATGATGGAAGTAAATCTACCTCACGTGTACTGGAGAGAAGTAGTGAATACAATGGTTTATACTTTCAACAGAGTTCACATCAAAGATGAAACCGGTAAGACCCCTTATGAACTATGGTTTGGTCATACTCCTACTCTTAAATAATTCAGAATATTTGGAAGCAAATGCTATATTAGGAGAGATGATTATATTGGCAAATTTGATCCTAGAAGTGAAGGAATATTTCTTGGTTATTCAACTAGAAGCAAGGCATATAGATGTTATAATAAAAGAGTGTAGAAAATCATTGAGAGTACTAATGGGAAGATAGATGAATATTTTAGAGGAGATTTAAGATCTGTAGAATCGGTAGTAGAAATGATTATAAATGAACCAACACAGATTGCACCAGAATAGAGTGGAGAACTAGTCACACTGGCATCATCATAAAACTCAACTGTGACTGAAGAACAACAGCCTATAAGTGGAAATCAAAATAAACCCAGGTATGTAAGATTGAATCATTCATAAAATCAGATAATTGGAAATAAAAATCAAGGTGTTATGACTAGAGGAAGATTGGAAAATGAAGAGGTATGTTTAATTTCTCATGTTGAACCAACATCAATTGTTGAAGCATGTCAAGATAAACATTGGATAAAAGCAATGGAAGAAGAATTAGAACAGATTGAAAAGAATAATACTTGGACATTAGTTCCCCGACCTAAAGACAAAAATGTAATTGGAACTAAATGGGTATATAGAAATAAACTTAGTGAAGATGGTGAAGTAATCAGAAACAAAGCAAGATTAGTTTGTAAAGGCTATTCACAGAAAGAAGGAATTGATTATAATGAAACCTTTGCACCGGTAGCTAGAAATTGAAGCAGCTAGACTATTTCTTGCATTTGCAGCTCATAAGAACTATAAAGTTTATGAGATGGATGTAAAACGTGCATTTTTTAGTGGAGATCTTGAAGAAGAAGTTTACATTGAACAACCTGATGGATTTTCATTAACAGATGTTAAGGATATGGTTTACAGGTTAAGGAAAGCTTTATATGGATTGAAGCAAGCTCTTAGAGCTTGGTATGCTAGACGGGATAAATATCTTTTAAAGCTTGGATACACAAAAGGTAACGCTGACAGTAATTTGTATTACAAAATCACCAATGATGAAATTTTGGTTATTGAAGTATTTGTGGATGATATCATTTTTGGAGGTGAAGAAGAGTTATGTAAAGACTTTGCTAACAAGATGCAGGAAGAGTTTGAAATGTCTATGATTGGAGAGATAAAATTTTTTCTAGGTTTGCAGATTTCTCTAATAGATAAAAGTATATTCATATGTCAAACAAAATACTTGAAGGAACCTTTGAAGAAATTTGGAATGGAAAACTCCAAACCGGTAAGCACTCCTATGACTACAACTGATAAATTGACATTAAAGGATGATTCAACCCCTATAAATCCGACAAGGTACAAATCTATGATTGTAGGAATATTATATTTGACACAAACCAGACCTGATATAATGAATGTAGTGTGTATTGTTTCAAGATTTCAAAGAAATCCTAAAGAAAATCATGAATCAATAGTTAAAAGGATTTTTTGGTACCTACAAGGCACAACGAATCTTAGTTTATGGTATCCTAAGAATGATAATTTTGAGTTATGTGCATATACAGATGCAAATTGGGCAGGAGATGTAGATGACAAAAAGAGTACCACTGGCAGTGCATTCTTTCTTGGCAGAAGATTCATTTCATGGATCAGCAAGAAGCAAACTTGTACATCATTATCTACAACAGAAGTAGAATATGTTGCAGCAACAACTAATTGCACTTAGGTATTATGGATCAAGCAAATGTTGAAGGATATCAAGGTAAAACGCAAAGAACTAGTAATTATTCATTGTGACAATTCAATAGCAATTGACATATCAAAGAATCTGGTATTTCACTCTAAAACAAATCATGTTTTTATTAAGTACAATTTTATGAAAGAGAATGTTGAAGAAAATGAAGTGAGATTGGTTTATGTGAATACTAAAGAGCAAATTGAAGATATCTTTACAAAGCCTTTGCCTAAGGAAACATTTGAATATCTCAGAGAGCAGCTTGGGGTAATTTCCCCATTGGTAGAGACTTGAATGATGAAGATTGGCATCAAATCGACAGGGACTAACAAAAAAATATTTTTCCCGTCTTGATGAAGGAGAGCTACTTCTCAGGGGGAGTAGCTAGATGTATGTTATGTTTTGATTCTTAACTGCTTTGGCATTTGATGTCAAAGGGGGAGAGATGTCTATGGAAAAACATTGTACTTTGGGGAGAGATGTATTCTTGGGGAGAGATGTATTTTTGGTTTTGGTTATATGGTTTTTGTTTTTGGTACAAAACTTTGTATTGATCTTGTAGTCACATAAATTTGTCCACTTAATTAAATGAATACTTAGTATTTATTTGATTATTTAACCATCAATTAATAATTAATTAAATTAATATTTAATTAATTCATCTTAACCCTATTCTCCTATTAATTAAATAAATTATTCAATTTATTTGATTTAATTCACTTAACCAAATTCAGACCATTAATTAAATAAATAAATCATATTTATTTAATTAAATCTTCTCTCACATTTAAATAAATTAATATTTATTTAAATCCCCCAAAATCCCACCTCTCACATTTAAATAAATAAATCATTTATTTAAATCACCTTTATCCTCCACCCACTTGTATTTTCCTACAAAAGCAAGTTGCACAATTATTTTAAATAAATAATTTATTTAAATCACCTTTATCCTCCACCCACTTGTATTTTCCTACAAAAGCAAGTTGCACAACTATTTTAAATAAATTATTTATTTAAAATCCTATTTATCCTCACCCACTTGAAACCTTTAATGGTTTCCCTTAAAGTATTCAAACTTGATGGCTTTAAAGTCTTCAAACTTGATGGCTTCCTTCTATAGTCTTCTTAAAGACTTTAATGGTTTTCCTTAAAGTCTTCAAGCCTTTAATGGTTTCCCTCAAAGTCTTCAAGCATTTAAATGCTTTATCTTCATTTTCTCATTTAAATAAATTAATATTTATTTGAATATTTATCCAAATGCAAATTACACCATTTAATTGAAATAAATGATTTTATTTTAATTGAAAATACCAAAATTTCTCCCACTTGCATTTTCCTACAAAATCCACTTGTATGCCTAAACCCCTTCTAAATTCTTCTAAACCCTTCCTAATTAGCCTAATCCATCCCCTAAATATTGTCACATTCCTAAGCAAATTGGAGTCACTTCTCAAAGACTCCAAAGTCTTTGAAAAGCAATTAATGCTTTGTGTTTTCAACAAATTAACCCTCAAAGTCTTGGATAACCTTTGAAAGCTTCCAACCTTCAACCACTTAATCCCCAAAGTCTCCAATAACCATTAATGGTTAATTCAACCCTCCCACATGGTTAAAACATTTGTTTTGACTCAACCTCTACCCAACCCAAAGGTCTCATCAGGCCATTAATGCTTTGACCATGATTATCTCTTAAACATTTGCACAAAGGTTTATCCTTGGATTAACTCTTAATCCAGTGGGTAATCCTAATTTAGACTTGACCCTTACCTTCTAGATAACCATGAGGTCTTCTCAGGCCTTTAATGCCTCCAACCTCTTCTCTCAACCCAATCCTATGTTGAAACTTGTCACCATTTTATTGGTGCCAATTGTGCACATGGATCCCCAACTTTCAATCCTAACCCTTGTTAAGATTGCTCAATCTTAACCCTTCATTTCCCTATTTCTTCTATAAATAGAACCCTTCTCCTCAAGCAAAAGAAGAAGCATTTTTAGAGTATTGTTGTTATACTGGCATTAGCATAGAGTTTTTTCATAGCATCACTATCTACTCTTGCATAGCATTTGCTTATCATATTCAACCATCTTGAATCTCCATATGGCATCCATGGCTAGTGCTAAAAGCTGAGAGCTACACTCATTTGGGACTTGGAGAGGAGAGGAACAAGGGAGGAGCAACTATGAGCATCTTGATTAGCTATTTCATTCTATGTTTATATGCTTTCTATTTCATGCTTAATATCTCTCTTGATATGCCTGTTTAGGATAATCTTTTGTTGCTAACACTAACGTTTGTTTCTTGTGCTCTTGTGTGTGTTGCCATCAAACAGATTTTCTAATCCTTTTTGCAGAGCATCATTTGGTGAACCCGACGTGAATCCAACACCAAAAAGATCAACTTTTTTTTTTTTTAAACCAATAACATGTTTGAATGTTGAAAATGTCACACAGGTTGCGATTTTGACACTGTTTTGGTGCGTTTGGCATTATTTTGGCGCTATTCCCCCTGTTTCAGTGCTTTTCCCTTCTCTGTCTTTCCCTTTCTTTTAATACGTTTGTGTTAAATAGTGCCTCTGTTCAAACGCAGACTAGCGCTATTGTAACAAAACGTTGTACAAATCACTTTGTAACCAAAAAAAAAAAAAACCAAAAAAAAAAAAAATTAGGCTTGTAGAAGCCCACCAAATAGGCGGATTTTACTAACTATTTTTCTCTTTTGTGCAGATTTAAATTAGATTAAAGAGTAGATTTATATTTTTTACTAACTTGTTTTTGAAGTTGGTTTTAAAAATGAATTCACTTTTTATTTTGGTTTAAAATTAACTTCACATTTCAAATTTGGGCTTTTGAAAAAGAATCACACATTTGTTTGGGGCTATTAAAAAGAATTTCATTGTTCAAAGGTAAAAAGAACCACAAACTTATACAAAAACAACTTTATTTTTTTTGCAAGTTAGAAAACAAACTTCGTTTTGGTGCTTAAAATCAACAAGGCAAATTTTATTTCTTGCATCAAGATAAAACTCACAATCCACACTTCCATTTTTGGTGCAAATAAAATTCACAATCAACTTGTCTCATTTTCAAAGCAATTTTACTTCATGCAAACGTGTTTTTCATTAAGTTGACCAGGATTTTCAAATTCTAGTTTACTCAAACAATTGCCTTTGAAAATTAAAAAGAACACCATGATTGTTGGAGCAACATCTCCAAATAGTTAGATCACATTGCAATGATAGATTAAAAAGAACAAGTGTTTTTCGTGCTTGGCACACTTGTGCAAAGAGTTGGTCGAGTGGTCCTACTTCTAACACACACTATCCTCTCCCTTGACTTTCGTGGTCCTAGGTGCAAGAGAAAAGTGTTAGTAACACTCAAAATTTTATCTTTTTAAGAGAGGCCTGCCAAGAGACACATCACTCTTGGGAACGACCTTGAGCGGTAAATCCTTCGAGCCGCTATAGAAATCAGGTGTGAGCGAAAGCTGTAGCCTTGGGTATAGCTGTTCCTACAGTGTAACTGGCCGAAAGGACAAATGGGCCCCACCACCAGTTACAAGGCTCTTAAGTGAGTCACTGCAGAATGAACTTATGTCCAAAAACATCGAACATGACTAAACACCTTTAAGTAGTAGCCCACCCGTTCTATTGATTGAGGATATTTGCGATATAATTTAGTGCAAGAGCATAGATGGTTTTGCTCCCAAGATACTCACCATACATATTTCCTTGAGTAGAAACATAGCTTTTTGAAAAGTCACTTGTGGCTTGATAAAAGTGGTGACTCCCCCATCATAGGGATCATCTATTTGTTATGCTCGTGCAAGACTTAGTATATCACATCCTTACCTGCCACGGCGGGATTCATAAGGTATGTAGTACCAAAGTCGAAGAAATATCAAGATGTGGGCTAAATTTATCACAACTGGCCATTTGACCTTAGGGATAAAAAGTGTTTGAAGTGTGTTCGTTTTACAGACCTAGTGCGAATTGAGCCGACTTCAGGCTTTGGAAATACACCTTAAAATACATCTAAAGGAAGGGTCAAAAACAAGTCCAAGAATTGGGTTGATCTAGACCCATACTCATTTGTGCCTTTGAGGCTACAATCTTGTGTTTGTGTGCTTGCTTTGTTTTCTTGTCAAAGAAAAATCCGAAAATCAATCCCAAAAACATAGTATTCATCCAACATTTCTCAAAAACAAACAAAAATACCAAAAACAAAGTGCAAACAACAAAGAGACAAATTTTGTGACCATTCTTCACATCTTGCGAAAGAAGAAGTGTCATCAGAATATCAACTTGAAAAGGAGACCATTAAGCTCAAAGGCTTTGATCAAAAGGAGGAACTTCTTCTATCTCAATAGACAAATCTTTGTCTCACATAGAGTCTTTCTACATCGCATGCGTCTATACCTTCAAGGTAAAACAAACGAGTTTGATTCAGAATCATTGAACCGCAGAGCTTTTATGCAATATAGAGCTCTGAGTTATCATAAAAATCAAGGAGGAAAGATTAATCCCAATTTCTTCCCAAACATCTGTATCACCTACAACACAGCTCGAGAAGTGCCACCAACGCCTGGAAGGGAAGAAGTAGAGTTTGTTCCATTTGTAACACAAAGTTTTTATTGAAGTTGAAAACAAAACATCCATCATCTCATTCATACATCATCACTTCATCATCAATCCATCCCAACTCTCAAAACATTAAGAGGTTCTTGTCCCACGATTCCTTTTTAGATATTGCTTGAAATCAAACACATCACATCACTTTTAGATTGTTTCTACATCTAGGATAAGCTCATCCTAAGAGACACATCTACGCAGGTTAAAACTAGTTCATGAGTGAATCCTCTCATTACTAGGTAGTCAAAGTCTGTAACACATCTCAGATTTCTCTACACCTTATCACATCCAAACTCCTCAAAACAAACAAGCAATTCAAAGAAAGAATTTCGGTTACATCTACCTTAGAGTGCTAGAGATCTACATACAACACAAATCACCAACCATCGATCTTTCATTTCATCACCAACTCATCATCATCTTCAATCAACTTCAACACAAACTTGCAAACAAAATGGCTCAAACCCGATCACGATCAAGGCAATGAGAAATAGAAATTGAGGAAGAAGAGGACAACCTCAATGAATTTCAAGAAGCACTTGGAGGAAATGTGAATGATGAAAACCCAAGTACTCCCACTCCTTCAACAATCGAAAGGGTTCAGCATAACCCTCATTTTAATAGATTATTTGATGAAATACTAAGGAGCAATGCGGATGCTCACTTTTTAAGACTCGCTCAAGAAGGAGCCAAACTCCCCTCAGACTTTGATCTTGCCCAATTAAGACAAGCATCAGAAAGACAAAGTCGCCATGAGGAGGAAAGGCGTAGAGATCCCATCAGATATAACATCCCTCGAGGTAACCCACCACCTCCTCCTCCTAATGAAATAGAGATGTTGCGGCAACAAGTTGAGAATCTCGCCCAACAACTTCATAGTGGTGTTAAGACCAATCAATTCTCACTTCACGACATCTGTCCCTATCCGTTTGATAGGAATCTTTATATGCCACCCTTTCCACGCGGGTTCGAAACACCAAAATTTGAAAAATATAGAGGAAAGGGGGATCCCCGTGATCATGTCCGAGAATTTCATTCCGCTTGTCTTGAAGTGGCTTATGAGGACACATACCTAATGCGCCTTTTTCCCCAAAGCTTGGGAGGAACAACCACATCATGGTTTTCCCGACTACCAGGTGGCATTAGAACATTTGAGGAACTCATCCAGAAGTTCCTATCTCATTACTCTTATAATATTGAACGCGACATCACCATGGCTGATCTATGCAACACCAAACAAAAACCAGGTGAATTATTCACAGTATTCCTGCAACGATGGCGCCAAATGTCTAGCAGACGTTCTCTTCAGTTACCTGAACGAGAACTAGTGGAAATTTTCATTTCCAACTTAAACGAAGAAATGGAATTTCACCTGGATGTCAAAGACACAGACTCTTTTAACGATATAATCACCAAGGGTATAAAATGTGAAAGGGCACTCATCAAAAAAGGACTCATCAAAATCTTTAATGAACCAAAAGATGCTCCTCGCCCGCGCTTCAATAGCGATAAACCGAACTTCTGGAACAAGAATAAGAATATCGTCAATGATGGAGTTGTGGATGCCAGGACTGTCCAAAATGCACAACCTGTGGTTCGGTTTGCAGGACAAAATCCTCCACCTCAAAATAATACACATGGTCCTCCTAATCAAGGTCGCATCACATCTCAGGATGAACCAAGACCTCGTCCACAAAAACAAAAACGGACATACACTCCCTTAGGGGAACCCATTGAAACAGTGATGCGACAACTCATTTCTCAGAATTTGATCACTTTACCTAAGTTATCAAATTATGAGCCTCAAGTCAAACCGACATGGTGGAGAGATACTGAACATTGTGAGTTCCATCAAGGAAGAGGACATAAGACAAGTAATTGTCATCGATTGAAAGATCTCATTCAGGATCTTATTGACCGAGGAGAAATTGAAATTGAAGGACATGACCCAAAAACAACCAATAATGATCATCAGATGTTCAAGAATCCACTTCCATCACAAGATCAAAGGGGTCCTTCCACTTCCAGACGAGGTCCTGATACCACTGATTATACGTAGGTTGCGTATAATTACACTGTCAATCACCTGTATGATGCCAGTGAACAAATTGCAACTATCACCTTCAAAAATCCCACCTCAAATTGCAATGTTGTTACGCGTCGCGGCAAAGTTACCATCAAGGCAGCTCCACAAGGCACCACCTCCATCCCAAAGCAGTACAATCTTGTGGAACAATTAGACAAAACGCCTGCGCTTATATCCATTTTAGAGCTATTACGCCTGTCACCATCTCATAAAACTATCTTGGATCAAGCACTCCAAGAGGCGTCAGTCCCTGCAAACTTGAATACAGACCAATTTCAAGCCATGGTTGGAAATCTAAAGTCATCACCTTGTCTCACTTTTTCTGAAAGTGACAACTCTTCTTTCCAACAACCTCATAACGCCTCACTCCACATTGAAGGCTTTGTCAACCAACACAGGATCAAGCGAGTCTTGATCGATAATGGAGCAGGCCTAAACATTTGCACACTTCAGTTGGTCACAGCATTGGGATATGCAATAGAATCAGTGGATCCTCGTAAGAAGATCACCATCAAAGCCTATGATGATGCAGAGCGTTCATCCAAAGGAGCTGTGGTACTACCAATCCGAGTAGGCCCCGTGGTAAAGCACATCATTTGTCAGGTTCTGGACCTTCCTCTGCCATATAATCTATTATTAGGGAGACCTTGGATACATGCCATGCAAGCCGTTCCATCTACCTACCATCAATGTATCAAGTTCCCACATAATGGTGTAGAGATCACAATCCTGGGTGATGCAAATCCCTTTGCATTTTGCCATAATATCAGCCATCAACCAGAAATTACTGTTCCTAATAATAGGGAAGCCATTTCCTCCACATCATATGTAAGTCCCGCCTCTCTTGCCAGTTCAAACATCCCTATACCCAAGCAAGAAAAGCTTAAGATGAAAGTAGCAGAGGAAGGTCCTGGAGAATATAACTTGAGTCAGCTCTTTTGTGTGGGACAAATGCCCACTTCTCCTAGAACACATGGTAAACCACAGCAGTTGCTCCAACAACCACTAATCACGCTAGCATGTGCCTTAACGCCTTTCATCCTTGGAAAGAGTCAAGAGGAAGAAACACAAGATGAGGACCTAGCGGACTGGATCTATAAAGATCCCATCACCACTGACAAACCGCAAGTTACACTTCCTACGGAACAATATGGCAAAGGCCTCCTCATTATGCAAACAATGGGATATGATGGTCAGAGTGCTTTGGGATACTGCAAACAAGGATGACACGAACCTCTACTACCAGAATTCAAGCCCAAAGGTAATACAGGCCTTGGCTTTGAAAAAGAGATCCTTCCTAAACTCAGATTCAAAGGAAAACCCAGCAAACCATTTTGCCCACCTACTGCAAAGAGGATACCTTTCATAATCAAAGCACCATCAAGAACTATCCCCACTGCCCCCTCAAGGCTCAAAACTCCACCATCACTAATGTCACTCATCCCATCAAATGAACCAGTAATCCTATCAGCAACACCATTTGTAGCAGCAACTATATTGGAACCCGCAGCAGCATCTATGGCACCAGTAGTTCCAGCAGAAGCCACTGAGTCACCATTACCGATACTTCCAGTGACAAATCCATTAAACCCCATCACAATTCCTGCAGCACCGATCACTACAAGGATACATAAACCAATCACACCTGCCGTGTTTAACTCCAAAGACATCCCAGTATGGTATAGAAATCGGATGCTAGAGAGTGATTCAGAGACCGACTCACATGAGTGGGAATTCGATTCAGTGCAACTTAACACTTCAGATGAGGAAGACACATCACCACCTCCACCCCGCAAAGACATCCCTGTTTACGGAGAAGAATAGATAAAGACCACTTGGGTACCTGAGCTGGAAACATCTTCCACAGACCCTACGTCTCATCCTACGCCTGATTCTGACAGGGAGAGTACCATCAACGACCTTCACCACACTGTCTTAACCCTCACTGATACATCTCCCGCACTTAACTTAATCGATGAAGTAATGCCCATTATCCACCCTGAACTCATTGAATGGAACCAACCAAATCCCCCATGTCTTGACCTCTTCCAGAACGATGAGGCTATCATTGACTTTTTGGAATTAAGGGATAATCTACCAAGCGGGGATCACAAAGCTGGATTCGCCATTGAACTTAATAGCGCAGCATACTTCGGGGCGGATGCCAAACCTTTCAGCTGCAAAAACATAACAATAAAACATGGATCTTCCAGTGAAAACCACACTGTGGCGCTGTTTGATCCGACAAAAGTAAAAAGAAAGAGCGTATCCAATGGTGAAAACCTCTCTGAGGCGCCTGAGGATGAAGGGTTTGACATCCTCCCTGCTAGTACACAACAGGAACGATCAACGATTCTTATCGAGGAAACCAAAGAATACAATGTGGGGACTCCTGAAAATCCTCATATCATACATCTGGCATCTCTTCTCACTCCAGAGGAACAGCCTCAATTTATAGAGTTCTTCCAACAGCGTCAGATCAACTTTGCATGGTCATATGCAGACATGCCTGGGCTTGATCCTGATTTAGTCATGCATCATCTCACAGTAGCAAAAGGAGCCAAACCTGTCAAGCAGAAGCTTCGTAAGATGCATCCTCAAATTGCAGTGCTAGTCAAAACAGAACTCAAGAAACTCCTGGATGTTGGTTTCATTAGACCAATTGATTATGCAGAATGGATCTCCAACATTGTACCAGTCGGCAAACCAAAAGGGGGCATCCGCATTTGTACAGACTTCAGAGATCTGAATAAGGCATGTCCTAAGGATGACTTCCCTCTACCAAATATCGACATCATAGTAGATTTGACAGCAAGACATGCCATGCTTTCACTCATGGATGGCTTTTCAGGATACAATCAAATAAAGATCGCACCAGAGGACCAACATAAGACAGCCTTCACATGTCCATGGGGCACATACTGCTGGAATGTAATGCCTTTTGGTCTAAAGAATGCAGGAGCGACCTATCAAAGAGCAATGACCACCATCTTCCATGACATGATGCATACTATAATGGAAGATTATGTGGATGATTTACTAGCAAAATCACTTACTAGAGAAGGACATCTTCACATCTTAGATAAAATCTTTGATAGACTGGAACAGTACCATGTTCGACTCAACCCAAAGAAATGTGTCTTCGGAGTGACCTCCGGGAAGCTTCTAGGATACATTGTCTCAAGCAAAGGTATTGAGGTCGATCCAGCAAAGGTTAAGGCAATAATGGATATGCCACCTCCAAAGAATATCAGTCAGCTAAGAACACTACAAGGACGGCTTCAATCTATCCGCAGATTCATTGCACAATTGGCTGATAAGTGTCACCCATTCACACACCTGCTACACAAGAACATCCGCTTTCAGTGGGATGACAGATGCCAGCAAGCATTTCAGGCGCTTAAAGACTATCTCATGAATCCACCATTGCTGATGCCACCAGATCCAAGTAGACCATTATTGCTCTATATCTCAGCAACAAGTACAGCATTGGGTGTACTACTGGCACAACATAATGCAGAAGGAAAAGAGTGTGCTATTTACTACATCTCTCGCACACTTGTGGGCTATGAACTCAATTACACACCTATTGAGCGAGCTTGCCTAGCAGTAATCTTGGCAGCCACTAAACTGAGGCACTATCTGTTAACACACAAGGTGCAACTCATTGCAAAGATTGATCCACTCAAGTATTTACTTAACAAAGCAGCATTGATAGGTCGCTTAGCTAAATGGGTAATGATTCTAAGTGAATTCGACATCGAGTATGTGGACCGTAAAGCTATCAAAGGTCAGGTCATTGCAGATCAATTGGCCGATGCACCACTCATAGGCGATCATCCTCTCATTTCAAATTTTCCAGATGAAGAGATATTCATGATCACAGAAGCACAACCATGGAAACTATATTTTGATGGTTCATACACTAGGCACGGCTCGGGGGCAGGCATTCTGTTTATCACACCTCAAGGTGATAGCATCCCGAAGTCTTACAGGCTCACATTTCCATGCACAAACAACATAGCAGAGTATGAGGCCTTGATCACAGGACTCAGGTTAGCCGTACAATGGAAATTACAAGAACTACAAGTATATGGCGACTCACAACTGGTCATTCGACAAGCAACAGATGAGTATCAGACCAAAGATGATAAACTCATGCCATACAAGCAAATGGTGGACAATCTAAAGACATCATTTACTACTATCACTTTTGAGCAGATACCAAGAGATCAGAATCGAGCTGCTGACGCTATGGCTACTATCGCATCTCTCCTAGATCTTCCACAAAATTCAACACGCTACGAGTTCTTGGTCGAACAGCTTTGGATCCCCGCTTATGATATCCCCGAATCCGAAATGATATATCGCCTTGTTGGTTCCGAATCCCCATGGTACGGTGAGTTCTACACCTATCTTCGCGATCATACCCTTCCTCCCAACCAATCAAATAACCAACGTAAAACCTTCATTCGCCAAACTGCTCGATATACCATTATTGCCGAAACCCTATACCGACGTAGTCTTGATGGTACTCTCCTTCGGTGTCTGGAACAAGATGAGATAACAAAGGCTTTGGAAGAGGTACATGAAGGAATTTGCGGGACTCACTCAAGTGGTCCATCACTAGCCAAGAAGATCATGCGAGCTGGATACTATTGGCCATCTATGGAAAAGGATTCCTACTACTTTGTCAGGAAGTGCAAAAAATGTCAAGTTCATGGCGACCTAATACATGCACCAGCTCAAGAACTGCAACCAATCACAACACCATGGCCTTTTTGTCAATGGGGCCTTGATCTTGTGGGTAAAATCCATCCATCTTCATCTAATGGCCATAAATTCATTATTACCGCCACCGAATATTTCACCAAGTGGATTGAAGCTGTTCCACTTACCCAAGTCACCGGCAAGCAGATCGCCTCATTCATCCTCAATTACATCATCTGCCGGTATGGTGTGCCCATGTCCATCGTCACAGATAACGGTCTTCCTTTCAAAAATCAGGATGTCCGTGAGCTTTGTGATAAATTTCATATCCAACACCGTTTTTCCACTCCCTATTACCCACAAGGCAATGGTCAGGCCGAAGCATCCAATAAAAACATATTGAGAATCCTAAAGAAGACAGTCAATGATGCCGGTCGTGATTGGCATGTTCAATTGAATCCAGCATTATGGGCATATCGAACTAGCATTCGAACCCCTACAGGTGCAACTCCTTATTCATTGGTCTATGGTGCTGAAGCTATCTTACCTATTGAGGTCGAGATACCATCCTTACGAGTTTCCTTGCATAATCTCATCGATGATGAAGCCTACAGAGTATCCCGTCTTCAGGACTTAGAGTTACTTGATGAGAAGCGACAAGCTGCATACAATCACCTCAAAGCCTATCAGCAGCGCATGAGTAGAAGCTACAATCACCGAGTTAGATCTCATACATTTGAGGTAGGTGATCTTGTTCTTCGAGAAAATCCTCGCAACCAACCAAACAGAGAACATCAAGGCAAGTTTGAATCAAACTGGTTGGGCCCATATGTTGTCACTGTTGTATTCGGGTCCGGGGCATATCAGTTGGCTACATCAGACGGAGAACCGCTCGCAGATCCAATCAACAGCATGCACCTCAAACGGTTTTACACCTAAGCTGTATAGAGCATCAGGCTCCCCTGCATATCAGAAAAATACCAAAAACATTCAGAAAATGTCCTGAAGAAAATACAAAAACATTCAAAAAAGTAAAGAAAAATCATGCATCCAAACGGTGAACAACCACTCCGGTGGCACCTTGGGTAAGAACGATGGTGAAAACCTGGCAAACAGGCGCCACTCGTAAAGGCTATGGCTCCATTATCTTTCAGACTTGTGGCGATCACATCTACTTCATACATACATCCATCCATCCATCAACCATGGCTTGTTATTCCTCTGCAATTATGATAGTACTCCATACATCTTGCATCCCGCTTTTTCATAGTCATGTCTAAAACTGGGGGCAATGCCTTTAACCTATTGATGGAAGTGGATTCTACATTGTCTTATGATTCATTAAGTTCTTCATTCAAACAATCATCAAAAATCCAAAAACATTCAAAAATATCTCGCAAAAATACCAAAAACATTCAAAACAATTCAAAATCCAAAAACATCGACAAAACCATTGAAAAATCACACAAAAACATGGCAACACCTTGTACATACTCATCCATGCAGATACCAAAACAAACATTGCGACAAACTACTCACACAATGACCATTTACCAAACAACCACACAATCCACATCAACAATCCAAAACTGTCTTTAAAACAAGGATGCATCCTTCCTTACCAAAACAAAGACAAGATGATGTTTTCTTTGACAAGAAAATTCTGTTAGGCTGTCAAATACTTGGTTGATTTGTGAGTAATTCATTTGTTTATCTGTATCGGGATCTTTTCAACATTGTTTTGTATCGTTTGTACATTATTTCCGATGAAGTTCTGGGGCATGTACTAATGGTGTCTACGTGGGAAGTTCACTAAGCTATGTGATCATAGGCAAAAATGCAGTCCTAGATCATTACGGCTTGCTGACTACAGCGTATACCTCAACCATATGAACATGAACCATTACCAAGGATCCATATTCTTTTATTCTTTATGTATATATTGTTTGTTTACAGGTACAATGCTCATTCTTTGGTTCCTTCTCATCCAATTTGGATAAAGGTTTTATTTTCTTAGTACGGTATGCACTTGTCTCAGGATCTGATCAGCCTAAGATCAAGGAGGACGATCCAAGTCATGCATGAACGGAGATAATCCTTGTCTGTTCCGCAAGCAATACTCAGGTCAACTTGATCCATTATATCAAGTTGCTTGTATTAACTTGCTATATCAAAATCCATGTAAGAAATACTCTGGTCATCTTGAATCTTTATGTCAAGTTGCTTGTATTTTCTTCCAACATTTTAAAGCTCAATGATGAAAAATAAATGCACCATGGATCGTCATTCCATCTCATTTGTATATATTGCATTCCGTTGCATTCCATCCATCCATACATTCATAAATAGCTGCATATCATTCATACATAGTAATGACAATGGATACTCTATTTTTCCTCTTCTTCCATAGGAATGTAATAGGTCCTCCATTTCTTCTATCTAACATTGAACCCCCCCCACCCTCCCCATCTCGATAATTAGCATCACATACCCTACATCATGTCCCAATCAACCTAATCAAGCCACGTTCATCACCATCCATCTCTAAATAGGAGGGATTGTGTTTCCTATCCTAAGTCATCCAATAAGTCAAGAAAGTTACTCTATCTGCACAGATACATCGTCTCACACACACCTAATTAAATTTACATTTTATGGGGCATTTCTTCACACCTATTTTTCTTTCTTTGAAACGACGCGATAAACCACACCGTCTCAAAGAGGGGCAAATGTAGTCACATAAATTTGTCCACTTAATTAAATGAATACTTAGTATTTATTTGATTATTTAACCATCAATTAATAATTAATTAAATTAATATTTAATTAATTCATCTTAACCCTATTCTCCTATTAATTAAATAAATTATTCAATTTATTTGATTTAATTCACTTAACCAAATTCAGACCATTAATTAAATAAATAAATCATATTTATTTAATTAAATCTTCTCTCACATTTAAATAAATTAATATTTATTTAAATCCCCCAAAATCCCACCTCTCACATTTAAATAAATAAATCATTTATTTAAATCACCTTTATCCTCCACCCACTTGTATTTTCCTACAAAAGCAAGTTGCACAATTATTTTAAATAAATAATTTATTTAAATCACCTTTATCCTCCACCCACTTGTATTTTCCTACAAAAGCAAGTTGCACAACTATTTTAAATAAATTATTTATTTAAAATCCTATTTATCCTCACCCACTTGAAACCTTTAATGGTTTCCCTTAAAGTATTCAAACTTGATGGCTTCCTTCTATAGTCTTCTTAAAGACTTTAATGGTTTTCCTTAAAGTCTTCAAGCCTTTAATGGTTTCCCTCAAAGTCTTCAAGCATTTAAATGCTTTATCTTCATTTTCTCATTTAAATAAATTAATATTTATTTGAATATTTATCCAAATGCAAATTACACCATTTAATTGAAATAAATGATTTTATTTTAATTGAAAATACCAAAATTTCTCCCACTTGCATTTTCCTACAAAATCCACTTGTATGCCTAAACCCCTTCTAAATTCTTCTAAACCCTTCCTAATTAGCCTAATCCATCCCCTAAATATTGTCACATTCCTAAGCAAATTGGAGTCACTTCTCAAAGACTCCAAAGTCTTTGAAAAGCAATTAATGCTTTGTGTGTTCAACAAATTAACCCTCAAAGTCTTGGATAACCTTTGAAAGCTTCCAACCTTCAACCACTTAATCCCCAAAGTCTCCAATAACCATTAATGGTTAATTCAACCCTCCCACATGGTTAAAACATTTGTTTTGACTCAACCTCTACCCAACCCAAAGGTCTCATCAGGCCATTAATGCTTTGACCATGATTATCTCTTAAACATTTGCACAAAGGTTTATCCTTGGATTAACTCTTAATCCAGTGGGTAATCCTAATTTAGACTTGACCCTTACCTTCTAGATAACCATGAGGTCTTCTCAGGCCTTTAATGCCTCCAACCTCTTCTCTCAACCCAATCCTATGTTGAAACTTGTCACCATTTTATTGGTGCCAATTGTGCACATGGATCCCCAACTTTCAATCCTAACCCTTGTTAAGATTGCTCAATCTTAACCCTTCATTTCCCTATTTCTTCTATAAATAGAACCCTTCTCCTCAAGCAAAAGAAGAAGCATTTTTAGAGTATTGTTGTTATACTGGCATTAGCATAGAGCTTTTTCATAGCATCACTATCTACTCTTGCATAGCATTTGCTTATCATATTCAACCATCTTGAATCTCCATATGGCATCCATGGCTAGTGCTAAAAGCTGAGAGCTACACTCATTTGGGACTTGGAGAGGAGAGGAACAAGGGAGGAGCAACTATGAGCATCTTGATTAGCTATTTCATTCTATGTTTATATGCTTTCTATTTCATGCTTAATATCTCTCTTGATATGCCTGTTTAGGATAATCTTTTGTTGCTAACACTAACGTTTGTTTCTTGTGCTCTTGTGTGTGTTGCCATCAAACAGATTTTCTAATCCTTTTTGCAGAGCATCAGATCTATTTTGGGAGATTGTTGGTTTTTAGCATTCTGTTTTTGGCACTTAGATGTTTTTCCATCTAGTGTTGCCATCAATGCCAAAGGGGGAGATTATTGGTATTATGGATGAATTCATCATGTGTTGCATTGGTTTTGTCATTGATGTCAACACTTATCCTTCTGGTGGTCTACATTATTGATTTGGCACTCTGGCTATATTGGTTTATTGTTGAACCGACACATTACGATCTTGACATGGATATTGGCTTATGCACAGTCACCGGTATATGCTTCACTGGCAGGTTACATGGTTCACCGATAGTGATGATGACTTGTTATCATTTGGAGATATTTGGTTATGTTGAAGACATGGATTGGATGTTTACATTTGGTGTTTTTCTTATTGGACCAATCGGGTTCACGTATTTGCCTTTACAGAAAGATAGGTCTAGGTTATGGACCGATACAAGATATCAGGTTCCAGATCAGCACGACACGTTTTGGAAATGGTTTATTGATTGGATATTATGTAAATGTATTGAGGCCGACATATTGTATCACATCAAGACTTATTTGTAATTGGTTTAAATGTAATATCTTTAGTGAGTCGACCTCATGATAAGGTCTTAGGGTTTTGTATAAATAATTGTAAGATTTTATTGAAGATCATTATTATGAGAATGTGTAAATATTGAAGATCATTGTGAAGAGCGAAAATAAGCAGATCCTTGTGCGAATCACACAAATATTATCTGAAGGTTGAAGGAAAGGTTATGAAGGTGTTTGGTACTAATAGTCAGAGCTTAAACTGGTACTGAATCCATCATTGCAGATGCTATATAGTGTAGCGTCGTAAATTGTACGCACTTGCTAGGGTGGTACAATTTCACACCTAGTTTAGCACCCGCCTTGGCGCATTTTGCATTTTGCATTGCATTTCCCCTTTAGCACTTAATTAATTAAATTAATTAGGTCTAAGGTCCTATTTTATCATCTCCCATATCATAAAGTTGGGCCCTTTCATTAAAGTGTGCCCCTTTCATTTTATTCTTCCAATACATCATTTAATCAAAAACCCTAATTAGGTCCTATTTTGAACTTGGGGGCTTGATTTCGGGGGTCAAAACATCTCGAAATCACCTGTAACTTCGGGATTCTCTCTAAAATCATCATACCTGACGGCCCTGAAAATTTGGTGAAAAGTTGTCGGGACCATGGCGCCCGTGCAACATGGTCCCGGACATTTTTCCCGAAATTTTGGGAGCACGATCCAATCATAAAATAAAGCTTAACCCCAAGAAATTGGTGGGACATTCAATCTCTAGGTCAGCCAAAAGTCAAAATTACGACCTAGGGTTTCATACATAAGAGCTCTCTTTCTTCATTTGAAAGGAGGCGATTTTTGGCTTTCAAGTACCATCTATGCAGTGAAAGAGCAGATCTTTGAAGACTTCAACAACATTCAACATTCCTCTATCAAGCACTTATCAAATTCATTCATCCACTTAGGGCTTGGAAGACATTGAAGAACAATAGGAAATTACCGACTGAAGATTGGCTTGTACTCCTCCCTTGAGGGTTGGGTATGATTTCATGTTGTTTTCATGTCTTTGCATAAGCTTCAATATATCCTTTATTCATGCTTTAGATCACTTTGTATCTTGATTTAGAGCATTTACATTATCATTTACAAGCAATTAGGGTTTACTTTCTAGGTTGCTCTAGTTTGCTTTCTTGCATTTAAGGACCTTGCACACACACTAGGTCTGCACACACAATACATTTTACAATACAACTTGGCTATTCGTGGAGGTGGAAATCACCGAAGTAGGGGTTTGACTAAGGCAAAACCCTATATAGCCGCCCAAACACCTTTTTAGATATAAGTGCAGGTTTCGGGACTCGGACGACGCCGCAGGTTGCAGATCTGGGAGAAGCAGACTGAGACTGACCTTCCCACCAAATTTCAGAGAAAAAGACCAGGACAGGGGCGTGGGGCGCCCTGGTCCTGCCAGGACAGGGGCGCTGGGCGCCTTGGTCCCTTTTGGGCGCCCTGGTCCCTACTGGGCGCCCTGGTCCGACAGCATTTTCAGCATTTTTGACAGCTTTTTCCAAAGTGCAAAAACAGCAGTTTCCGGAGCAGTTTCAGGGGCAGAATCAGGACAGTGGCGCCCGCACCCCCGTCCCGAACATTTTCAGTCAGATTTTAACTCCGGGTACGCATTTTCATTCTTGTCTTATCCTTGTGTTTACAGCTTTCCATCATTTAAGTTCAATTCTGCAATCTTGTCATTAGTTCCTACTTGCATTTTGAGGTTAGGGATTGAACTTGCATCATTTTATCTTTCAATTTCAACAAGGGAATAGAAATCCTAATAGATATCCCGTGGCTCTCTCTTTCACAAAAAGAAGTAGCCAATTGTGCGATATCTCTAGGCTCTTTCGTATTTCGTAATGTGTGTCAAAAGGTAGGATTAGGGCATGTTAACCTAGTCTCGCTTTTTCCCCTACACATTTTGGTGAACCCGACGTGAATCTATCATTGCTTCCTCTTGCATTGCATTTGTTAGATCTAGATCTAGATTTAGTGTGTTTTCATTTCATTTTCATTAAAAAGAAAAAAAAAAGTGTGTTTCTTTGCATTGTGTGTTTAAATTTTATGCAATTTCAAAATGTTAGATTTTTATTTGCAAGATGATCATATTTGTGATGATTATGAGTTAGATGAAGCTTTAGATGAATTTTTGAAACCTAAATATACCAAACCTTCATTTTACCAAAAACTCATAAACCTTGTTACTATGCCATTTAGATGTGATGAGAAAGATAAGTCAAATGGTTCCTCTCAAGGGTACATTCCTATCAACTCTTCCACTGAATCTAGTAACATGGTTGTGTTCAATAATCCCCTCTATGAGGAAATATCTCCTTTTGAATCAAAAGATAAACCTTTTAATAGATATGATCATGCATTATTGGATGATGACCTTGATGACTGTGTGGCTCTTAAAAAACACTCCCTTCATGAGGATCCTTTTGTGCAAGAAGATGACATTATCCCTACAATCCCTAGTGATGGCATTTCCTTTTCCAACAAAATTCCCACTAGAGATGATGAATTAATGATAAATGCTTACCCTTCTCCTAAAGTTTGTCTTACCCATAAGCATCCCTTAGAGAAAGAAGATGAAATAATAAGCACTTTCCTTAATTCTCTCTCCCCTAAAGATCATATTGAACATATTTTGAGGAAAGAGGATGAGTTTAACACATCTATTGATGCTCTCCCTTCTAAGGATGAGGAATTAATAAACAATGTTATCTCCTCTCCCGAAATTGACAATACTTTAAACATTCCTTTCAACAACCTCACTATTTGGGATGAACCATTAGAAGAAGGTATAGATTATTCTCTACCCCTAGCCAAAGGGGATGAAATCAAGATTGGAAACTCCCTTGATAGTTTCTCGCCTTCCTTGAATCTCAATTATTCTCCCTCTAAAAATAAAGCATCTCCCTCTCCTCAACTTGGTTCTACTCATAAGGAAACCCTAGTTCAAAGCAAGATGGTTAACATTTCTTTCAAAGATCTCCCTCTCAAAAGTGAGACTCTAGAGAGTAGTTTTGATCCTTCTCCTAGAGAGTTTATTCCCCATGTAGATCCTTTGATGATAGAGGAGGATATGACCTTTCCTCTTCCTACTAGAACATCAATGCTTACCCCTTGTCTCTCTCCTAAAATTGATTTAATCCGTGATAAGATTTTAGCGCAAGAGAAGACTATCAATAATTCTTCCAACACTTTTGTTCATTCCTCTAAACCATCCTCAATCAATTTGATACATGTGAATGAGACACCTAACAAACCTCTCTTCACTGTCCAAGGTGCTTGTCCTTCTCAAAATTCTCAACCTTTAAATAAGCCTATCTTAGTGGTTCAAGGTGGTTATGCTAATGATTCTTTTTGCACTCCTAAGAAACCCATTATTACTGTGCAAGGAGGTTATTCTTCTAAGAGCCCTTATGAGTATGCTAAGCAACTAACTAGAGAGAGTTATCATGCGGTTGCTCATACCTATAACACAAGAAACAATAGGCAACCTAGTCCTCCTCCAGTTATCCCCACTTCACTTCCTCCTTCCCAACCTATTCTTCCTCAAGCACCTCATATTTCACAAATGCTTAGTAAGGACTATGATCTCATAGAACAACTTAAAGCTACCCCTGCTAAGATATCCCTTTGGGATTTGATCCAAACTTCTTCTGCTCATCATGGAATGTTACAAGATGCCTTGAAAGATTTGAATGTTCCTCCACCTAATACATCTAGTAATATAGTGTCTTTGGTTAACTCTGTGATGAATCTTAAAGCTCAAATTGTGTTTACCCAAGATGAGTTGCCTACTAGTGAAATTCAACAACAATATGATCCCTTGATGATTGTGGTTATCATAAATGACACTGCTATAAGACAAACACTGGTAGATAATGGCTCTGGCCTTAATGTGTGTAGCATTAATCTATTGCATAAGATGAATGTGGATACATCCCTTATTGAGCCTGACTCTCATCCCATTCGAGGCTTTGATAATGTGGCTAAGTCTTCATTAGGTATTATCACCTTACCCGCCACAGTGGGACCTGTTACTTTGCCTACTCCTATCCATGTTATGTCGGGAAATCTATCATACAACTTGTTATTAGGGAGACCTTGGATTCACAGTATGCAAGCTGTCCCCTCTACATTGCATAGACAAGTTAAATTCATTTATAACAATAAGACATATACCTTGATAGGCGATACTAATCTTCAGGCTTGTTTGCAAACATCTACTTCCAAAGGGAGTTCTTCTAAGCCTTCCTCTTCTAGTAAGGACTCTTTGAACAAGATACCTATGGATAAATCATCACCCTCTAATAATCAAAATTCTTTGGATGAGCCTAAAGCTCCTGAAGAAGATCCTTCTGGACTTGAGTCTACACATGAAAAGGCTTTTGATCCTGAGAAGGTTCTCGCGGAAGACGATTGGGGATCTCTTGATTTTAATCCCACCTTTGTAGGTGAATATAGGGTTCCTCCTAGAGATCTTAAAGGTAAAAAGAAGGAAGAAACTAGAGATCAATCAGTCTTACCTGAATCTATGAGCAATAATTTTGTGGACACTTCTCAAACTTCCTCTCCTCACACCTCTAATTATGAAGAGTTTGATTCTTTGTCTTATGAAAAACCACCTTCTCTTCCTGAAATGGCTGATCATTATGGTCGTGGTTTTCGCATTTTTGCTAAGCATGGGTATCATGGAAATGGTTGTGGCGCTCATGAACAAGGGATAAAAGTTCCTCTAGAGACTAATTTTCACAATTATGCCTTTGGACTTGGCTATAATCCCTGCAAACGCACTAAAGCATCTAAAAGACCATCTCTCAATGTGAATGCTATATTTAGTAGTGATGATGATCTCACTTCAACTAAATCATCTTCTACTTCTATCAACTCTCATTCCCCTCATAAGGAAATCTTGGCAATGAACAAATCTCTTTATGAATCCCCTCAAATTTCTAAATCCACTTATGAATCTTTATCTCCTATTCATCATAAAGTCCTTTCCTCCAGGGATAAGGCTCTAATAAATTACACTCATCCCTCTTCTAAGAGTTCTTGTGACTTTTCTTCTTCAATTTTATACATGTTTTTGATCTCACTTATAGTTGAGCATTTAGCATGTCATATTCAAATACCTCATTCAATCTATCATGTCTTTAAATAACATTAATGGCTATTATGTTGCTCATCATTATGTGACATTGGTAGCTCATTTATTGGGGGCTCATTGTCATTCATGATGGTACAATGTCAAGTGCAATCATTTTTTTTTTTTTTTTTTGAAGCAACATAATAGCCTAATTTTCTTGTTCCTATGGGGACAAGAGTGATTTCATATATCTCTTCTTTTGCTTATGTCCAAATCTCTCCCTAGAAGATTGTGTAAGTCCTTCTCATTGAGGCAATGATCTTTCCTTATTTTTATCTAAGGATCCACTTTTTTTCCTATTTCGTGGATGGTGTGAACTTTATTACTTGATGTTATTCCTTGTAGGCATTTGTTGTTTGTTCAAGGATTCTCTCTTACAAGAGGTGTAAGTCCTTGACTACAACCTCTTTTGCACTTGGTAAAATACATCTATAATGAATTCACTCTCCTAATTGCGTTAAAAGGAGCGTCATCCTTCATTAAGAATCACTTTCACCTCGCAAAAGAAGGAAGTATTGCATTCTTATTCTCTTCTTTGTCTTATTCTAGAAGATGTTATATTTGTCTAACTCATGGATCACCAATGTGTGTATTCATGCCTTTTTTTCCTTTCTTTTTCTTCTCTTTGCATTTTGTTTCCATGTACATCCTTCATCTTGTGTTAGAGAACTCTCAAATCCTCACACTCTTTGTTGTGTTGAAATTGAGATTTAGTCCTCTTTCTTACCAAATGATTCTCCATTAGTTTTTGATCTCATATCAAATCTTCTTGTGAGCATTTGTCATCAATATTCTTTAACAATTCGAAGTGGTAAACATGATACCCTGTTTCAACTCACTAAAATTAGCAAGCCGAAACAGGGGGGGCATATAGCTACCCTCGAATTTTCATCACCTTCCTTAGTAAGCATTAGGTGATTTTGTGATCTAACGTGTGTTTTGTAGGGTGTGGTTCCTAACTGTGTACTGCAGATACCGCTGGGGGCTTCGTTCGACAGACTTATGGATATATCCTTTTTCAAATAATGTTTACTTTTCTGTACTTTAGCTTGCATATGCACGTAGTGTTCATATGACCGCTAAAGTGGGGGCTAAATGTAGCATCGTAAATTGTACGCACTTGCTAGGGTGGTACAATTTCACACCTAGTTTAGCACCCGCCTTGGCGCATTTTGCATTTTGCATTGCATTTCCCCTTTAGCACTTAATTAATTAAATTAATTAGGTCTAAGGTCCTATTTTATCATCTCCCATATCATAAAGTTGGGCCCTTTCATTAAAGTGTGCCCCTTTCATTTTATTCTTCCAATACATCATTTAATCAAAAACCCTAATTAGGTCCTATTTTGAACTTGGGGGCTTGATTTCGGGGGTCAAAACATCTTGAAATCACCTGTAACTTCGGGATTCTCTCTAAAATCATCATACCTGACGGCCCTGAAAATTTGGTGAAAAGTTGTCGGGACCATGGCGCCCGTGCAACATGGTCCCGGACATTTTTCCCGAAATTTTGGGAGCACGATCCAATCATAAAATAAAGCTTAACCCCAAGAAATTGGCGGGACATTCAATCTCTAGGTCAGCCAAAAGTCGAAATTACGACCTAGGGTTTCATACATAAGAGCTCTCTTTCTTCATTTGAAAGGAGGCGATTTTTGGCTTTCAAGTACCATCTATGCAGTGAAAGAGCAGATCTTTGAAGACTTCAACAACATTCAACATTCCTCTATCAAGCACTTATCAAATTCATTCATCCACTTAGGGCTTGGAAGACATTGAAGAACAATAGGAAATTACCGACTGAAGATTGGCTTGTACTCCTCCCTTGAGGGTTGGGTATGATTTCATGTTGTTTTCATGTCTTTGCATAAGCTTCAATATATCCTTTATTCATGCTTTAGATCACTTTGTATCTTGATTTAGAGCATTTACATTATCATTTACAAGCAATTAGGGTTTACTTTCTAGGTTGCTCTAGTTTGCTTTCTTGCATTCAAGGACCTTGCACACACACTAGGTCTGCACACACAATACATTTTACAATACAACTTGGCTATTCGTGGAGGTGGAAATCACCGAAGCGGGGGTTTGACTAAGGCAAAACCCTATATAGCCGCCCAAACACCTTTTCAGATATAAGTGCAGGTTTCGGGACTCGGACGACACCGCAGGTTGCAGATCCGGGAGAAGCAGACTGAGACCGACCTTCCCACCAAATTTCAGAGAAAAAGACCAGGACAGGGGCGTGGGGCACCCTGGTCCTGCCAGGACAGGGGCGCTGGGCGCCCTGGTCCCTTCTGGGCACCCTGGTCCCTACTGGGCGCCCTGGTCCGACAGCATTTTCAGCATTTTTGACAGCTTTTTCCAAAGTGCAAAAAACAGCAGTTTCCAGAGCAGTTTCAGGGGCAGAATCAGGATAGTGGCGCCCGCGCCCCCATCCCGAACATTTTCAGTCAGATTTTAACTCCGGGTACGCATTTTCATTCTTGTCTTATCCTTGTGTTTACAACTTTCCATCATTTAAGTTCAATTCTGCAATCTTGTCATTAGTTCCTACTTGCATTTTGAGGTTAGGGATTGAACTTGCATCATTTTATCTTTCAATTTCAACAAGGGAATAGAAATCCTAATAGATATCCCGTGGCTCTCTCTTTCACAAAAAGAAGTAGCCAATTGTGCGATATCTCTAGGCTCTTTCGTATTCGGTAATGTGTGTCAAAAGGTAGGATTAGGGCATGTTAACCTAGTCTCGCTTTTTCCCCTACACATATAGAAGCAATACATTGTTATTGGATTTAACCATCCAATTATAGTCAGTGTGACTCCTATTTTGTTATTGAGCAGTGAGCTCTAAGCGGTTGGCCTTTCTGCATGTGCAGACCCCATTATTGTATTCACTTACTATCTGCAGTAGTATCATCTGATTGTGGGTAAGCTTTCCCACCATGGTTTTTTCCCTTACAAGGTTTCCACATCAAAATCTTTGTGTCATGTGTTGTGGATGTTGTTTCTCTTTTTGTTTCATGCATTAAGTTATACTGGTACTGCTATAACTGTTAATCTGTTTTACCGACATTAAGTTTGTTTTACCAAAACTAAGTTTTAAGTTGAATTAATTGTTTTGGGTTGTAATTTATTGACAACTGATTCACCCCCCCTCTCAGTTGTCCTTCTTGGTTCCTAACATTCTTCACCAATCCTTCTTCAAGATTTTCAATAAGCTCCAGGATTGATGTCTTCCATATCTGCTTAATTGACTTCATGTAGGGGTACAACCCCTAACTCACCTCTAAGATAGTCAATTGTAGCCTTAGGTAGAGGCTTAGTAAAAATATTTGTTAGTTGTTCTTTAGTGGAAACATGCTCCAGTGGTACATCTTTGGTTTGAACTTTCTCTCTGAGGAAATGATACTTTAGTTCTATATGCTTTGTCCTAACATGCAACATCGAGTTCTTAGAAATATTTATAGCACTGGTGTTATCACAGAAAAATCTTACCAGTTTTAATATCTTCAGCTTGAAACCCTCCAATATGTGTTTCATCCAAATTGCTTGTGTACAATTCATGTAAGCTGCAACATACTTAGCTTCAGCTGTTGATTGAGAGATACAACTCTGTTTCTTGTTGCTCGAAGACACTAATCTGCCTCCAAGAAAAAATGCTCCTCCGGTTATACTTTTCCTGACATCAAAATTTCTTGCCCAATCTGCATCGGTATAGACTTTTAAGTCAAAGAATCCTGTATATGGATACCATAATCCATAATATATTGTGCCTTTCAAGTATCTGAAAATTCTCTTGGTTGCAATCATGTGTGACTCCTTTGGATCTTTTTGAAATCTAGTAACCAATCCTACTGCATGAGCAATGTTTGGTCTGCTATGGACAACATAATGTAGCTTACCTATCATGAATCTGTATTCCTTTTCATCAACTGGTTCAGAATAATCTTCCTTTGACAATTTACATCCTGTAACCATTGGTGTTCCAACTGGCTTACAATCTCCCATTCCAAAAGTTTTCAACACTTCTTTCACCTACTTGGATTGAGTAATAACAATACCTCCCTTCATCTGTTGGATTTGCAAAGCTATGAATTTTTTTATCTCACCTACCCGTGACATCTCAAATTCATTCTTCATTTCATTAGCAAAATCATGACATATATCATCATTACCTCCAAAAATGATATCATCAACAAATACCTCACTTGCCAGTATTTTATCTCCTTTTGTCTTGAGATATATGTTACCATCTTCACTGGTTCTTTGAAAACCTATCTTTACTAACTGAGAGTGCAATCTTTCATACCATGCTCTTGGTGCTTGTTTGAAACCATATAGTACCTTATGTAGCTTGCACACCATATCCTTTTCTTCTGTTAATGCATAACCATCTGGTTGTTCTATGTAGACTTCTTCTTCCAATATTCCATTTAAGAATGTTGATTTAACATCCATTTGATATACCTTAAATCCTCTGTATGCTACAAATGCAAGTAGAGTCCTTACTCCTTCCAATCTTGCTACTGGTGCAAATGTCTTACCATAATCTTCACCTTCCTCTTGTGCATGTCCTTTGCATACTAGTCTAGATTTATTCTTGACCACTACTCCATCTTCATTCAACTTTTTTCTGAACACCCACTTTGTTCCTATTACATTCTTGTTTTCCGGTCTGGGTACCAATGACCATATATTATTTTTCTCTATTTGATCAAGTTCTTCCATTTCCTTGATCCAGTCTTCATCTGCAAATTTTGCTTTTGTTGTTCTAGGCTCAATGGTGGAGATCATACATGATTTTTCTCTTAGCCTTCTTCTAGTTAACACACCTGCATCCTTATCTCCAATAATTTGATCAGGGCTGTGATTGAGTATGATATACCTTGGAATAACTTGATCTTGGTTTTTTCAGGTTCTTCTTCTTCTTCACTTTCTTCATCTTCAGCTGGACCTTCCTGTTCTGGTTGAACTAGGGCTTCTGTGTTCATTTCTCCAACTTCTGGCTTTACCGGTTCTGGTTCCAAAAATAGTGTGTTTGTTTCTTCTTCTTCCTTCTTCTTGCTCCTTTCTTCAGATTTTTTAGGAAATTCATCTACTCGGACATTGACACTTTCAATGATCTTCTTAGTCCGGTTTTTGTAGCACTTGTAAGCTTTGCTCTTGGTGGAGTAACCAAGAAATATGCCTTCATCACTTTTGGCATCAAACTTTCCAATATAATCACTTCTTTTAATAAAACATCTGCTACCAAAATTTTTGAAGTAACTGACATTCGGTGATCTACCATACCAGTATTCATAAGGTGTTTTGTCTTTACCTCTTTTGATTGTTCATTGTATAAACAACTATGCTGACAACTTCTCTCCAAAATGTATTAGCTACACCTTCTTGAATTAACATAGTCCTAGCAGCTTCGACCACTAAGCGATTGTTCCTTTCTGCAATACTGTTCTGCTGTGGTGTCCTTGGTGCAGATAGTTGCCTCTTGATCCCATTGTTTTTATAGTATCTAGTGAATTCCTCTGAAGTAAATTCACCACCTTGATCAGTCCTTAAACATTTCAGCTTCCTTCTGCTAATATGATGAAACTATAAAGATCTGGTCAACAACTAAGAGTGGGGGGCGAATCAGTAGATAGAAAATTAACTAAACTTACACCAAACTTATTTCCAACTCAAAAACAACTCACAAAGTTTACTGGTTTAGACACTTTAACAAATATGCAACAACACTGCTAAACCTTATCGGTTGACCAAATACTTTAGTGATACAATGCAACTGATCTGAAACTCCAATATCCTTTGACCAAAACCTTAAACCACTTCACTAATACCAATAATAACATATTTCATATCATTTACAATCATGTAAATATATCTATGTAGATTTACCAATCATTCATATCAACCATACCAGAAATACATCCACAAAATCATTCACCACTTGACATAATGATTTTTCATGTGGAAACCCAAATGGGAAAAACCATGGTGGGGATGAATACCCACAAGTATTTTGAACCCTTCTGAAGTTCTCCCTATTAGGAGCCAAGCCCGGTTAGAAGCTTATACAATAATGTCCTGTTAGGAACAGATCCGGTTAAGGACCACTTGGTTAAGGGATTGACTATAAATACCATGTTAAAGGTAATACCCTCTTAAAGGTAACCTTGGTGGAGGATTTTAAATCCAAGCTAATGGATCACTTGGTTAGAGGATTTCAACAACAAGCTTGTTAAAGCTTAACCGGTTAGGGGATTTTACTGTTATAATGGTTAGAGAACAACAGGTTATTTGATTGATATGGAAATAACACTTCCTTGTTGAATCAGATCTTTTATCGCTCTTATTTGCCTTCACATCATTCTGCAGACACATCTCCTGGTTCAACAACAATCACTTCCACACTTAACCAAATTTCCAGCACTTCATTGAATCAAATCATCCACCTCATAAGAAAATACGTTAGGTCAGTAACACAACACAAACCCTACAATCTCATAGAGATTAAAAACATATTGATTCAATCTTGACCGTTAGATTTCATGCAATCAACTTCACAATCTTCTAGGCATCTACAATCGCTCCTGGATCATCACACTTTGAATCTTGTAACACATCATGTGTTTTTCACTTCATACTATGCATTTGATCATTCCCAAGATAGACGATTATCTTTTCATGCCATAACCATTTCGAAACTCATCACGTGCACCATGCTTACATGGCATCTTCATCACCAATCATCATTTGGTCATAGATCATCACAACCGATCTCCAAGCTCCATCAATTAGGGTTCTACTTCTCAACTGGTTAGGGTTACCAGTTGATCATCACTGCTTCATTACGGGTTGCTTTACTACTTCATTACCGGTTGATATTGACATCAATGACAACACTATACTTCTTTAATGCAATCTTCATGCAATGCCAACACCTTCCACTCTCATTTTTAGCCAAGGCTCTGAATGCCTTAAATTTGTTGAATGCTTATGTCTTGTCTTTCAAGAATGTGACCCACATCATTCTTGAGCAGTCATCGATAAATATCATGAAGTACTGATCTCCTTGAATACTCCTAGTCCTCATTGGTCCACATAGGTCAGTATGAACCAAATCTAGCAAATTTTCAACTAAGAAAGATTTTCTCTTGAAGGTTGAGGATGCCATTTTCCCTAACTAACATTCCTTGCACAAAGCATTCACTGGTTTGTCCAACTGTGGAAATCCTCTTACTGATTTTGACTTGCTGACTCTTATAATGTTATCAAAATTCACATGGAAAAATCTCCGATACCAAAGCCAATTATCTTCTACTTTTTCAATCAAACAACTATTGATTTTAGAGTTTAATTGAAATAAGTCACGTCTGGTTTGTTTGCCTATTGCAATCAATTCACCTTTGCTTACAAAGATCTTGCAAACTCCATTCTTATATTCTAATGGGTAACCTTTGTCTTTGAGTTGAGCAATACAGATTGTGTTTCAGACCTTCAATCTAGTAGACATCATCTGCACTACTCTTACCATTAAGGGAAATGGATCCTTTGCCTTTCACCATGCAAGGAGAGTTGTTCCCAAATCTGACAACACCTCCATCAAATTCTTCCAATGTTAGAAACTTGCTCCGGTCGCTAGTCATGTAGTGTGAACAACCATTATCAATAATCTAGTTATCTGAACTATCCAAGTGAGAGACCAATGCCTTCTAATTCGATATGTCTTCTTTGATAAAAACAAAGACAATGTCCTCATTTGAATCTTCCTCGGATTCTTCATCAGTAATACCTCTATTTACTGCAATGAAATAATTTTTTTTTCTTTTTCCTTTAAACTTCCTATATTTCTCTCGTTTTTCCTCATTATCTTCATTAGGACAGTTAGCATCAATATGTCTTATCTAGTTACATGCAAAATATTTAAGTGGTAGTTTACCTCTATACTTACTGGTACCTCTGGGCAACCGCTTGGCCAACAATGCTTCAAGATCCATCAGGCTATCTTCATCATCTACCTCTTTGCTGGGTCTAGATTCATGAGTGTAGCTTACTTTTGCTCAGGGCTGCTTACCCAGCTATCGAACTAAAACCAGAATCGCTGCTTCCTTTTAGCTCTATTTGGGAGACCCTGCCTTTACTTTTGCAACCCAACCCGCCTCTGTTTTTATTGCCGTTGATGTCTATGCCTTGATCTCTATGCCTGGGTCCAAAACTAGTTATGCCCCTTCTGGTGGCATAGTTGGCTATGCTACTTGGTCAACTATACTGAAGCATAACGCCAAACAAAGGGACCTTGTGTAAAGAATAGGGGTCGGGGTTATACCGATGGATTGGGACTTATGCCTTTGTGTCCTTCGCCTATGCCTTTGCCTAGGTCATTTACTGGTCTTGGATCGACTGTGACTAGAGAATCTGAGACTAGGTAAGATTCTGGATCTTAAACTAAAGGATATGCATCTGGATCAGGATCTCTAACTAGGAAACAAACTACTAGCACTAGAAGATCTCAATCTGCATATGCCTATGCGGGTAGATCGGCTTCTATGGTGGGGTTGAGACTGAGGCTTTAAATGCAGATTCTGACCTCTGAAAACTTCCACCAAAACCATTTAATTCAAATGTAGTTAATTTACCAATTATAGAGTCAAGAGTTACCTTTGTCTTGTCAATGGATTTGAGTTCTTGAATGGCTACAACTCTGATAGCATAGACTGGTAGAAGGGTTCTCAATAACTTGCTAACCACAATGGAATCCTCCATTGTACCTCCAACACTTTTGATTTCTCCAACTATCTCCTTGATCCTCTGTCCATATTGTTGAATGTTTTCACCTTCAGCCATTCTCATGTCATCAAATTTTCCTCTGAGACTCTCTTCCTTGGCTATCTTTACATGCTCATCACTGCCATAGATTTCTTCCAGTTTCTTCCAAAATTCATATGCAATCTCCAATCATGAACATCAACATATTATGAATAGGATAAGTTAGTGATGATGGCTTCTAATGCTTGGTTGTTCTCCTGTTGCTCCTCCTTCTGATCATCTGTCAGAATTCCACTAGGCAAGTTATACTTAGTAACAACCTGATCCCAATACTGACTTCCTAAGCTCTTGATGTAAATCTTCATCCTATCATTCTAGATTCTGTAGTTATCTCTATTAAACTTCAAACCTTCTCTCTTCATCATTTTCTCCTAGATCTTTTCCTCAAGTTGTTAGGCTTAAACTCAAGAGGACATGGAATGCTTTGATACCAATTGATAATACGATGAAACTATAAAAATCCGGTCAACTACTGAGAGGGGGGGGGGGGGGGTGAATCAGTAAAAAATTAACTGGGCTTTCACCAAACTTATTTCCAAGTCAAAAACAACTCACAAAGTTTACCGGTTTATTCACTTTAACAAATCTACAACAACATTGCTAAAACTTACCAGTTGACCAAATACTTCAGTGATACAATGCAACAGATCTGAAACTTTGATATCCTTTGACCAAAACCTTAAACCACTTCACTAATACCAATAATAACATATTTTGGATCATTTTCAATCATTTAAATATATCTATGCAGATTTACCATTCACTCATATCAACCATACCAAAAACACATCTACAAAATCATTCACCACTTGACACAATGATTTTTCACGTGGAAACCCAAATGGGAAAAACCACGGTGGGGATGAATACCCACAAGTATTTTGAACTCTTCTCAAGTTCACCTTGTTAGGATCCGCCCAGTTAGAAGCTTATACAATAATGTCTTGTTAGGAACATATTCAGTTAAGGACCACCCGGTTAAGGGATTGACTACAAATACCATGTTAAAGGTAATACCCTATTAAAGGTAACCTCAGTGGAGGATTTCAAATCCAAGCTAATGGATCACCTGGCTAGAGGATTTCAACAAGCCTGTTAAAGCTTAACCAGTTAAGGGATTTTACTGTTGTAATGGTTAGAGAGCAATAGGTTCTTTGATTGATTTGGAAATAACAATTCCTTGTTGAATTAGATCCTTTATCGCTCCTATCTTCCTTCACATGATTCTATAGATAGACCTCCTGGTTTGACAAAAATCACTTTCACACTTAACCAAATTTGCCAACACTTTATTGAATCAAATCATCGACCTTATAAGCAAATACATTAGGTTGGTAACACAACACAAACCCTACAATTCTCATAGAGATTACAAACACATCGGTTCAATCTTGACCATTAGATTGCATGCAATCAACTTCACATTCTTCTAGGCATCTACAACCGCTCCTAGATAGCCACATTTTGAATCTTGTAACTCATCATGCATTTTTTACTTCATACTATGCATTTGATCATTCCCAAGATAAACAGTTATCTTTACATGCCAAAACCATTTTGAAACTCATCACGTGTAACATGCTTACGTGGCATCTTCATCGGTGATCATCACAATCAATCTCCAAGCTCCATCGGTTAGGGTTCTGCTTCTCAACTAGTTAGGGTTATCGGTTGAACATCACTGCTTCAATACTGGTTGCTTTACTGCTTCATTACCGGTTGCTTTACTGCTTCATTACTAGTTGCAATTGACATCAATGATAACACTATACTTCTTCAATGCAATGCCAACATATCCAACTTGATTAATAGTGATGGGTTGTACATTGCCAATTGCAACAACCTGTGAGAGTTGAGTAATACAACACCATAGGAGCCCAAATGATCTTTGCAAGCTGAATAAACCTATTACAAGGAGAAGCAAGGAAGCAATAACAGAAAAACAAATACACAGAAAATATGCTCAAAAAGATGAGAGCTCAATATTCACAAAATGTGTAATGTGATAATTATACAAAGGAAAGAAAATTAAGCTCTAATAGGTCAAGAAACCCTAAAAGGGAAAACCTAGGCTTGCACATAATAATTACTAAAAGAATTAATTATTATGCACCTAATGTTAGCTTAAGTGTAAAAAGAGAGAAAGGGAACTTAAATAATTAAACAAATGTTGTTTAATTAATCAAGTAAAAACTCGATTACTCTAACAACCCCCCTAAAGCTAGACTTAGGGAGAAGCTAAAGCCTAGAAAAAGTACTGAAAGAAGGAGAGATGGGTCTTGGCAACGAGGCCTGATTAGGTACTCGAATACAATGAAATCTTTATGTAATGAAGAAAACGGAGAAAACCCAGTGGGAAAAACTCCTCTCTAAAAAGAGATAAAAGAACATGTTGAAAGAAGAAGGAAGGAAGGCCTCATAAAGACCCCCCAAGGACAACTTCCTTCACCCCAAGCATAGAGCACAACTAAAGATAGTGCGGTGATGCAAAAGGTTTCATGAAGATGTCTGCAACTTGCTCGGCAGTGGGAATGTACTCCAGAAGGAGAGAACCATCCTGAATCAACTGGTGGATAAAATGTATGTGAATCTCAATGTCCTTCATCCACTGATGCTCTACCGGGTTGCAAGAAATATGAATAGCACTTTGATTGTCGCATCAAAGAATAGTGGGACTATCAGGAGGAAAACCTAACTCAGTCATCAAATGTCGAAGCCATAAGATCTCCTAACTGGCAAGCACAACATCTCGGTACTCAACCTTTGTAGATAATAATGCATGAGCAGTCTGCTTCTTGCAAGACCATGTGATAGGACTAGAGCCAAGACACAAAACAAAGCCAGAAGTAGACTTCTGATCAATGAAATCATCGGCCCAATCTGAGTTAGTGTAGCCAACAATGTGAGGTTCCCCTGATGTGTAGTGAATGCCATGAGAAATAGAGCCCTGAATGTACCATAAAATACGTTTGGTAGCTTGCCAATGACTCTCATGAGGATCATGGGAGAATCAAGAGATAAGGCCAACCGCAAAAGGAAGATCAGGATGAGTGTGAGTCAGGTACAACCAACTGCCAACCAACTGCATGTAAAGTGTAGAATCTACTGAAGGAGTGGGACAAGTAGTAATCAAAACAACCCCTGACTGAAAAGGAGTGGGAGCGGGATTGAAATCAAGCATGCCAAAGCACTGAAGCATGTCAAGAGCATACTTTTGCTAGTAAATGTAGATCCCATCAGAAGACTGAATCACCCGAATACCAAGAAAATAGTGCAGAAGACCGAGATTAGTCATCTCAAATTGGTCCATCAAAGTTCGTTGAATATGTTGAATCATAGAGGATAAGCTACCTGTGATGAGGAGATCATCAACATATAGCACAAGAATCAGGATCTCACCCTCAAGAAGCTGAATGTACACTGTGTGATCGGAATGAGGAATGACTGCGGGTGAAAATAGTGGAGAGCAAGAAAGAATCCATCTTCTCATACCAAGCCTGAGGGGCCTATTTTAGACCATACAATGAATGTCGAAGTCAAAAAACCAAAGAACTATCCTACACAAATCCCTGAGGCTGCTCCATATAGATTTCTTCCTATAGGTCCCCATGAAAGAAATCACTCTTCATATCCATTTGAAAAATGGGCCATCCTCGAGAAGCTGCAAGAGATAGTACAAAGCGAATATAGTTCATCTTGGCGACAGGGGCAAATGTCTCAGAGTAATCAATACCCTCAACTTGCAAGAAACCCTTCGCAACAAGACATGATTTGTACTTATCAATAGAACCATCAGCAACATACTTAGTGTGATACAACCAGTGACACCTAACCATCTTTCTGCCCTTAGGAAGAGGACAAAGATCCCAAGTATTATTCCTCATCAAAGAAGAATACTCCTCCTCCATAGCACAATCCCACTCAGGGTGTCCTGTAGCCTCTAAAAACTTCTGAGGATCATTTGAAATGGCATGACTCAAAAAACTAGAACCCACAGTATGAGAACGGGTGTGAGGAGTATCTGAAGGATCACCGACCATAGATCCTGCCGCCTCAACAGTAAAGTGAGCCCACTTGGGCATCTGAGGTGGAGCAGGTGGAGGTGGTGATGGAGGATCATCAACAACATCATTAGAATCATCCTCAAAATAATCCTGAAGAGATGCAGTGGGAGGAGTAGGCAAAGGAGTAGACATTGGAGACAGGGTATCCACTGTGGGAAGGCGCTCATCAAACTGAACATCCCATCGAAATAGGACCTCTCTAGAATTAGGATCAAACAACCTATACGCCTTAACATCCTCATAGTAGCCAACAAAAATGAGGGGTCGGCTCTTCTGCTCCATTGCTTTCCTTTGAGCATCATGAATAAAAGCCCATGCCTCATTGCCAAACACTCAGAAAAAAAGAAACATCAGGCTTGTCATGAGACCAAGCCTCCTCAGGAGTCATATGTCGAATCGCCTTGTGAGGCATCCGATTCTAAATATAGTTGGCATAATTGACTGCCTCAACCCAAAAAGATGAATCCATGGACCTAGATTGAATCATACAATTCACCATCTCTCGTAAAGTTTTGTTCTTGCGCTCAGCGACACCATTCTGTTGAGGGGTGTAGGGAATAGTAAATTGATACTACAAACCATGCTCAGTGCAAAAATCCCTGAAAGCCTGATTCACATACTCCCCCCCATTATTTGTACGTATCCGTCAAATAGAACAACTAGACTGCTTCTCTACAAATGTCTTGAAGATTCAAAATGAATCAAAGACATTAGACTTGTACTTAAAAAGTACACCCATGTGCATCTGGAGAAGTCATCAATAAAAGTGAGTACATACTTGGCCCCAGAAAAAGGAGTAGGAAATGACATGAGATCACTGTGAATCAACTCTAAGGGTGCCAAAGCACGAGGGGCTCTTCCCTTCGGAAAGGGATCCCTATGATGCTTTCCAATCACACAACCATGACAAACATCATCAGTGCAGGAAATCTGTGGGAGCCCAAGAACAAGTGCCTGTGTACTCATCTGTTGAAGATATTTGTAATTGACATGGCCCAAGCGCTCATGCCAAAGCTTACTCACTGAATCTGCATGTTCTATAAGAGATGAACTTGTACCCCACAAAGGTCTCAAATCCATCAAATCTGTAAAGACGAGATGCAATATCAATACTCCTAGTAGCCACAACCAAATTAGAGTCATGGAGGTCTCGAATAACCACATCATGTGGTGAGAACTCAACTATCTTACCAAAGCCAGAATGGAAATTTGATAAATGGACAGGAGGTTTGTTGAGATGTCAAGGACAACTAGAACATCCTACAGAGTACCCCCATCCAAAAAGACAGAACCTGAACCCAAGACTGAAAGCTGAACTAAGTCACCCACTGCAATTTGTGAAGTACCACAAGAGGCAAGAGAAGTAACCAACTGTTGAGTGTGAGTCATATGGTGAGAAGCACCAGAGTCTAATATCTAAGTGGACCCATAGGTTGAAGCCCAAGCAGTGAGAGCATGACCTTTCCCTGTGGAAGGAGAAAATGCCTGAGGTGAGGAGATGTGATGTTGCTGCATGGATTCCTCTAAAGCCTCTAAGCATTTCCAACACCTGGAAACTAGATGTCCTTCCTTGCCACAAAAACTACAAGTGTCTCCTAATTTCTTCTTAGTCTTGGAGAAAGACTCACCAGACTGTGAAGATTTCCCATGTTTTTGAGGAAATGGTGGTTTAGAATTAGACTTAGGAGGTGGCTTGGAGGAATGCTCATTGCCTGCAGAATTCTTCTTTTGCTTCTCCTTAGAGGATTGAGCAACCAATGCTTTGTTCTTGGACCCTGAGAGCATGTCCAGCTAAGAAAGGTGAAACTACTCACGAGACAAATGCTCACAAAACACATCAAAGGTAGGCATGGTGAAATGAATACCCAAGCCATCCATGGTGGAGTAGAAAGTAGAGGCAAAAAACTAAAAAAGGACCCTGAAGCTTCGAAAGAATCAAGTGAATGCACTCAGTGTCTGTCTTGATCTTGCCACATCTCTGGAGAACAGATCTGGTAGTCTTGAACTTGTTCAAAAAATCCTCAATGGTGGGAAAGGAATCAGGTGACAAGGAAACCAACTCTGCCTCTATTTGTAATGCCTGAATCTCATTAACCCTCCCTAAGAGAGACTCAAACTTCAACCACATAGCGCGAGGAGTGAGCAACTCATCAAGGTGAAACAAAAGACTGTCGGAGACATGCAAAGAGAGAAAACCCATGGCCTCATCCATCTTGTTTTTGCGCTGAAGAAGCTCATAAGATCGTTGCAATAGAGGTTGAACCTCATCCAAACAAGACCACAACCCTCGTGCTTGGAGAAGCCTTGTGATGCGGGGCTTGTAGGTGTGATAGTTGTGTGATGTCAACAACTCAACTGACGGATCTGCCATGAAAACTTTGCACCTGCACCTGCTTGTGGTTTTTTATTTTTATGTGATCTTTCTAAATAGACAGAAGATGTAGAAGGGTTTGTTTGTTTTGAGAGTTTTGGTGTTCTATAATTCTGATATAAATGACAAAAAGCAAGAAAAAACACCCCCACAATAGGGAAACCCAAACCTTAGTACATATTGATGAGAAGGAAGTAGTGCATAAGCAAAAATAAATTCAAACTGAAATATCATGTACCTGATGAAAAATATGAGAAACAAGATCACATATCTGAATAGAGCATGCTGAGATCTTTCCAATGCATATTCATTTTCAAAAAAGGAGTCTGTTTGCCCATTCTACGACCTCGAAAGTGCAGAAAAGAGACCCCACTTTGACTGAAAAAAAGTACAGTCAAATAGAAAATTTGGAAAAAAAATCCAACACCACGTGGTCCGGCTTAGAACCATTTTTCCGACACCTATTTGTTTTTGAAAAAATGACTCCGTATGCTCAAGTTATGAAGAAAAAACCAACCCCCCTTCAAAGATAAGATGGAGGGGCAACAGGGGCTCACGGGTGGCTGGGCCGGGCGAAGATGGCACTTTGGCTATGCTCCGGTGGCACTTCGGAGTGGAGCGGCAAAGGGGCGGAGGCACAACGGTGGGGAGTGGCGGGTGGGTGGCCGGCGGCGGGCGGGCGGGGAGGCTACCGGTGGGGGTTGGGGACCGGCAGGGGTCGGAGGTCGGTGGGCGGGGCCTGCGCTGACAGGACTGGCAGGGACCGGACTGTTAGGCTGGCGGGGACAACCGAAACCCCAAAAAAAGTGATTTTTTTTTTATTTCAAAAAAACTTTTGCAAAAAACAAAAAAGGCCTAGTTTGTTGATTTTTGATTTAAAATTATTTTTTTTTTCAAAAAATCAATTTTCGGCCTGCATGCCGTAAAAAGGCAATTTTTTTGAATTTTTTTCTCGGACTACATGCCAGGGCTGCACAATTTGGTATTGAAGAAAAAATACCCCCAAAAGGCTCAGGAGTAAAAAATGGTCAAGTTTTATATGAACATAGGGGTTTTTGGGCCTTCTGAGCACGATGGTGAGGTCCATTTAGGCTCAAAGTGCTTAGAAAAAAGGCCTATCCCTAGGTGCATAAAAAAAACTTCAGAAAAAAACTAGATCTGCTTCCAATGCAAAAAATCTCAGAACAAGAACAGATAGTTGCAGATCTGAAGCTCTGATACCATGTGAGAGTTGAGTAATACAACACCATAGGAGCCCAAATGATCTCTGCAAGCTGAATAAACCTATTACAAGGAGAAGCAAGGAAGCAATAATAGAAAAACAAATACACAAAAAATATGCTCAAAAAGATGAGAGCTCAATATTCACAAAATGTGTAATGTGATAATTATACAAAGAAAAGAAAATTAACCTCTAATAGGCCAAGAAACCCTTAAAGGGAAAACCTAGGCTTGCACATAATAATTAATAAAATAATTAATTATTATGCACCTAATGCTAGCTTAAGTGTAAAAAGAGATAAAGGGAACTTATATAATTAAACAAATGTTGTTTAATTAATCAGGTAAAGACCCGATTACTCTAACACAACCATAATGGAAATGTATGTAGTTTAAATGCGATGGGATGGACATTCTGTTTTAAAGATATTTTGGCCATTTTTAATGCACAACTATTTGAAATTGGTATAAGGTGGCATGCAAAGGGTTGGTGGCGAAGAGTACCAGGATGGCGGTGAATTTTACCCTAGTTACTACTAAGCAACAATTGGCATTTTTGGGTCAAATCTCAGAGAAGAGATTACAGAACATTTCGAAGCATGATGATCCTTTGTCTGTGTAGATTTTGGGAACATCCCGTTTGGGGAAGAATTTATGAGAAAAAAGAATTGATATCAAACTAATACTAATATCATTTCACTACTTGTGGCATGGGGGTTGGAGCTGGGAAGCAAGGAGGATGTTTAGTGGGTCCTAAAGGAATGTGTGGATGAAGAGTAGACTTTTGGTTTGAGGTTAATTCTGGAGTGGACGTGTCTAGGTGAAGGTCTCATGGCATTAGAGGGTGACTAATTGAAAATTGGAGATCAAAATCCCCCACTTAAACCTTTTATTCAGTGGAGTGAGTTGAGTTATAGGGATGAAAGGTAAGTTGAAGCCCATATTGATTAGAGGCTTTGAAAGATTATCTCCATGAACAAAGAATAGAATGAGATGGTGTTGGCGCAATGAAGGATAAAAAAGGGAAAGCTCATGTGAAGTTTAAACTTGAAGATTGCTGGATCAATGGACCCCTTAGGACCTAGCCAAAAAATAGTTTGTAAGGGAAATGCATTTTTTTTTTGTAGATACTATGTAGGCTTTTTATAATATATATATATATATATATATGTGTGTGTGTGTGTGTGTGTGTGTGTGTGTGTGTGTGTGTGTGTGTGTGTGTGTGTGTGTGTGTGTGTGTCCAATGTTGTTGATATTTTATAATTTTGTATGAATGGAAAATTGTAGTAACGACCTTGGGGTATACTTCATGTATTTATGAGCATGGAAGCCATTCGATATGGGGAATGTTGCAATGTGTTAGATACCAATGTGGTGGTTTAGTATATGGAGGGGTAGTTAGGGTTTGTGCTTTCATGCCTGAAATCATTAAATCTATGCTAATTAGAAAGTAAGAAATGAATCACCAATTATTAACTAATTAACGGATTCAAACATAAACCAATGAAATAGAATACCAATCAAGAGGATTAAACAACAAATCAAATAAAAACTCCCTTAATAGTATTGCGGCTTTCATTGTTCTTCTCCATATTGCTGATGTAGGTGGCTCTCAGATGTTGCATTGGGATTTCCTGCATAAGATAGACAATAATTTTGAAGACTGTGATTCTAGATTGAATTGAGAAAAGAGGTTGAATTTATAGATTTTCAACACATAGGAGGTGAGAAATAGAACTCAAGTGCAGATTGATAGTCAACTATAATTGATTGATAAGTGAAATGAATAGATTGATTTGTTAACTCATTTGATTGGGGAGTCAACTAAATAGATTGGCTAGTGAATGGAATAGATTAGCCAGTTGACTGAGTTGATTGAGAGATGACTAAATTGATTGAGAGATAACTGGCTAGTTAGAAAAAGGTGATTGAAGGAGATTGAAGAGTTAACTGATTGGTTAACTAATTTGATCAACCGATTATGATTTTCAACATGTGCTGTAGGAGATTGACTTGAAATTCAATTTCATTTTGATTTACATTTGAATTTGGGTTTTTCGAATGTTGAAATGCACATGAGATTAACTGAAATTCGCATTTGGTGAAATGTTAATTTGATGAAATGAAATTAATTTGATTTAGGTGAAATTTGAATTTGGGAAAAGATGAAATTAATTGGAATTAGAATTTGGGGAATTGGAGGAATAATTAATTAATAATTTAAATAAAATAATTTAAACATTAGAAATGAGCTTAATTAAATAATAAAGATTATTTAACTAAGGAATAAATCACAATTAATTAAATAATTAATATTTGAGATGGGTTTGAATGACAAAATGATTAAAGAATGGAAATTGGATAATTATTATTGTAGAATGTGATGATTTGAATTAGTAAATTAGCTTAATTAAATAGTTAAAGAATTAATTAATTAAATAGACGAATAATTAGTATGCGATCAATGAGACATTTTTAGGTGTCTACATTTGCCCCTCTTTGAGACAATGTTGAAGCGATGTTGTTTCAAAGAAGACGAAAAAAATTCTTCCCCAGTATGCCTCAGTGACACTAGGGTATAATGCCCCCTTGAGAGATTATTTGTGCACTGAAGTCATGAATGATCTCTCGAAAGAAGAAGAACGCTAGATGAGAGTGTTGGCATTTGCATGAAGATTGCATTAATGATTTGTTATGTTGTCATTGATGTCAATTAACCAGTAATGGTATTGTTATAATGTTGTTTTGTAACCGTTAGGAAGAGCTAGTGAAGGAAACTGTAATCGGTAGGTGAGTTTGTGGAGTGAACCGATATTGCTAAGTATTGGAGAGTTGAACCGGTAAACCCAACCTGTTGATTTCATAAACCCTAACCGATTAAGTTTGTTGTATTGGTTTATGATTTGATGATGAGCGGTAATGGTTATGAAATGTATGCATATTTTATGAAGAGAGTTTCAAAGTGTTTTTGGCGCATTGAGATAATGGTTTTTATCTTGGGAATGAGCAAGTATATTGCATGTAATGCATAACCCGTGTTGAGTTACTGAGTTCAATGAAGCGGTGATCAAGGAGTGGTTGAGGCTATCTTGAATGATGTGCAGAGATTGTTATGTAATCCAATGGTCATACTTGAACCAACTTGTTTGTAATCTTTATGAGAATTAGGTTTTTGTTGTGTTACCGACTTAAGTGATTTGTTTATAAGGTCTATGAGTTGTTTTATTTTGGTGTTGGAAAAGTTTTAGTTTAGTGTGTGGTTGCCGAACCGGATGATGTATCTGTAGTTTGTGTAAAGGCGGATAGGAGCATGAAAAAGATTTGAACAAGAAAGTGTAGTGCTATTCAAATAGATCAACAAACTCCTGTTATTTTATAACAATTACAATAGTAAAATCCCCTAACCAGGTAAGCTCTAACAAGCTTAGTGTTATTCAAATCCTCTAACCAGGTGGTCCATTAGCTTGGATTTCAAATCTTCTATCGAGGTTACTCCTCATAGGGTATTGCTTCTAATAGGGCATTGTAGTCAATCCCTTAAGTGGGTGGTCCCTAACTGTTCTTAACATGACTTTTTGTAAAATCTTTAACATGCTTGGCTCCTAATAGGGTGAACTTCAGAAGAGTTCAAATAGTTAACTTGTGAGTCTCATCTCACCATGGTTTTTCTTATTTGGGTTTCCACGTCAAAAATATTGTGTCAAGTGGTGAATGTTTTTGTGGTTATGTTTACTATGGTTGATTTTCTTAACTACTTAATCCACTTTGATAAGTCATGTCAACCAACAACAATCTGAAATAAGGTTATACTTATGTCAATAAACTATTTGGATGTTTGTGAAGTTTCAAGTTGTTTTACTGTTAATCTGTTGTAACAGTCAACCGGTTAAACTTGACAGTGATATTATAGTTCAGTGGTTTAACTTATTAGTTTATAGTTTACTTTGAGAGGTTGATTTTGAGATTGGTGAAAGTTTATATCAGTTTTTCTATCTACTGATTCACCCCCCCTCTCAGTAGTTGACCGGATCCTTATTCTTTCATCATACCATCAATTGGTATCAAAGCTTCTCAGGTCCTCTAAGGTCTAAGCCTAACATTTTGAGGTAAAGATCTTGTAGAACATGATGAAGAAGGAAGGTCCAAAGTTTAATAGAGAGAACTACTGGATATGGAGTGATAGAATGAAAATTTATATCAAAAGTCAAGGAAGTCAATACTAGGAACATGTTGATACTCAATATGTTGAACCTAGTGGGATTATGACTGATGATCAAAAGAAAGAGCAACAAGAAAACAATCGAGCACTGGAGGCTATTATCAGTTCTTTGTTTGATGCAGAGTATGTAGATGTCCATGTTCTAGAGATTGCATATGAGGTATGGAAGAAACTTGAAGAGATTTATAGCGGTGATGAACATGTGAAGATTGCCAAGGAAGAGAGTCTAAGAGGAAAGTTTGATGACATGCAGATGGCTGAAGGTGAGAATATCCAACAATATGGTCAAAGGATAAAAGAGATAGTTGGTGAGATCAAGAGTGCTGGTGGTAAAGTGGAAGATGCCATAGTGATTAGTAAGGTGTTGAGAACCCTTCTACCGATCTACGCTATCTGAGTTGCAACCATTCAGGAGCTAAAATCTAATGACAAAACTAAGGTAACCCTTGACTCCATCATTGGTAAGCTTACTGCTTTTGAATTAAATGGTTATGATGGTAGTGTTCATAAATCTGAGTCTACATTTAGAGCTTCAGTTTCTAACCCATCTATGAGGAAAAGTAGAGATGTCAGTCATAGTTATGAATCTAGATCCAACAGAGAAGTTGATGATGAAGACAGTTTGGTTGAGCTTGAAGCATTGTTGGCCAAGCGGTTTGCTAGAGGTATCGGTAAGTACAGAGGTAAATTACCTTTGAAATATTTTGCATGCAACAAGATTAGACACATTGCAGCTAACTGTCCTAATGGTGATAATGAGCACAAGCAAGATAAGTTCAAGAAGTACAAGGGAAAAGGCAAAAGAGATTGTCTTATTGCAGTTGATGGTGGTATCACTGATGAGGAATCTGAGGGTGATGCTAATGAAGACATTGTTTTTGTAGCCATTAAAGAGGAGACTTCTGATCAGAAGGCTTTAGTTTCTCGCATGGATAATTCTAATGATTGGATCATTGATAGTGGTTGTTCACATCGTATGACCGATGACCAGAGAAAATTTCTTTCTTTCAAGGAATTTAATGACGGAGTTGTAAGATTTGGTAATGACTCACCCTGCATGGTTAAAGGTAAGGAAACTATTTCTCTTAATGGGAAGAGCAATGTAGATGATGTCTACTGGGTTGAAGGTCTAAAGCACAATATTTTGAGTGTTTCTCAACTCAATGACAAAGGATACCCATTGGAGTTTAAGAATGATATGTGCAAAATCTATGGGAGTAAAGGTGAACTAATTGCAACCGACAAGCAGAGTAAAGGTAACCTGTTTCACCTGAATCCTAAAGTCAACAACTATTTCATTGCTAAAGTAGATGATGGTTGGCTTTGACATAGGATATTTTGTCATATAAATTTTGATAATATTGTTAAAGTGAGTAAGTCCAAGATAGTGAGAGGTTTTCCTCAGTTGGACAAACCGGTTAATGCTCTATGTAAGGAATGTCAGTTGGGAAAGATGACATCCTCAACTTTCAAGAGCAAATCTTTTTCAGTGGAACATCTGTTAGATTTGGTTCATATAGACCTCCGTGGACCAATAAGGACTAAAAGTATTAAAAAATGATAAAGATACATTTATGGTTTTAGGATAAAGATAGGATTTCAGGAAGGACACATCTTATATAAGACAAAAATGATCAAAACATCTGGTTTCAGGAAGGATACATCCTATATAAGACAAAGATAGATGATTGTGCATGGTTTCAAGAAGGTCTAATCTTGTATAAGATAAAGATAGACGGTCATGTCTAGTTTCAGGAAGTATACATCCTATATAAGACAAATGATAGATGATCATGTTTGGTTTTAGGAAGGATACATCCTATATAAGACAAATGATAGATCAAAATTGGATGAATAATGAAATATGATGAAGGTGAGGAATAATTGATTGATAGATAGAAATGTTGAAATGATAGAATTATAGATGAAAAGATTGAAATTAAGTGATGAGAGAGATGTTATTAAATGAAATGAATGATTGGAAATAATTAAAAAAGGTTGATTAAAGAAGAAAAACTCATGATGAGAGAATGATCTGAAGAGACAATCAACATGATGAGATAAAAAACAATTGGTATGAATTGAAATGATATGATGATGATTTGATTGATGGTGAATAGTCTTCTTGCCTTTATTCATAGCTCAACATTTTCATCACTGAGCCTTATTATGTAACAATGAAGCTTTGTACATCAGGGTATGAAGAACCGAGATGTAAAGATATCTCATTGCAAAGAAACAAACACGTAGCAGACAAGGAGTGAACCCTCCATTCTAGGAATAACAACATGGGTCGAGGTATGTGTGGTAGTCACAAACATAGTTATCCTTCATGGGATACTTGCTGGATAAACGTACCAATCACAAATACCCACTGGAACTATTGCCCCTTAACTTCATTGGTTCACACCACAAACAACAAACAAAGAAAAAAAATCATTCCCATCATGACCCCTCTTGTCACTTGTGGACATCCTTGAGTAGCATAATAACATAATCTATTGCCAAATAATAAAAGATAAAAACTAACTAGGAAAAAATCCAGCGGCCATATTGATTCGTGTCTTTGTGTGACTGCTTGATGTGATAGTTGATAATGTCTGGTTTTAGAAAGTTGCGGACCCCGTTTAAGACTAATTTGTCTGGTTTTGAGTGTATCCTCTTCTGTTTAAGAAAGATAATGATCACTTGATAAGGATAGATTGTCGATTGATAAGACTTGTTTAGTTTGATTGCAAATGTTTGGTTTAAGATAGTTATATCCTTGTGAACTTCATGCGAAGTGTTTGTTAGATAGCTGCTAGGATATTTGATTCTTGCGAGACATGTTATTGCAAGTTTTTGATGTTTTTCGATTTTTAGTTTGTTTTCGAAGAGCTTAGATGTTTAGGGTCTTTGGTATTTTTTCAATATTTTTGTTGTGATTTTGATGTTTTCTGATTTTTAATTTTTTCAGGACTTTTTTCGAATGTTTTGGTATTTTTATGGTTTTCAAATGTTTTTGGTATGTTGATGTTTATGATTGATTTTGAATTTTTTTGAAACATGACCTGCCATAAATTGATAAAGATAAGACTAACCTCGACAAAATCCAACAACCATACTAATCTATGTCATTGTTTTGATTTGTGTGATCATTGATAGGAATGTTTGGTTTCAAAGAGTGAGTACCCTGTATAAGACCGATCTATTTGGTTTCAAGTGTACCCTTCCTTGTATAAGACATGTTGATATTTGATAAAGTTTGATCGATAGATTGATTAACAAGACATGTGATCAGTTTGAGTGCAGACTTTGAGAGTTTGTCTATTGTTGATCTGATTTGATGGATGGCCCATGCTTTCTTGCTTTGATTTTTTTTTTTTTTTTTTTTAAAGGCTTTTTTAGGACATTTTCTGATTTTTTGGATTTTTTTACGATCATATTTGATTTTTAGGATTTTTTAGTTATACCTCGAGTATGCAGACCTATATGACATGATGATCTACAAAATGTGTATGGAGACAATGAATTTAGACATGAGCTATACTAGTGCAGTATGCAAGATGAAGATGCAATTCTTATTCAAACAAGGATGATTGTGTGTTTCCTTCATTCTGAAATGCACTAATTAAATTGAAGGTGTGAAAAGTTTCAGAGATAGGAGTTCAATCCGTTCTCAGAAGAGTTTAGACCATCCAACCTAACAAACTATGTAACCAAGATTTATGAATGGAGGCGCGGAAAACTTCTCCACCAATTCTTGAAACTTTGATCTTCTTTTTGCCCATGTGTGTGCAAATGAATTTATTCTGACTGTTATCCATCAAAGACCTTTGGAATCCTATGTGACTAGCTACGTAGGTTATTCTGACTTCAAAAGCAACCTGGATAGAGCCTTGCTGCCAGCAAGCTTTTAGGGATCTGACGAGGTTATACACTATAATCTATCAAATATTGCTCCATTTCTAGTAGGCGTCCATAGCCTTGATGGAGGTACTTGCATGTTCCCATACTCAAGCTTTTATTGTCGCACTTGTATGTGTGATATTTCAGTAATACATCATTGCTTATTTTACCTTGAGATGGATATTGGCATAGTAGTTTTTTCTTTTATTTTCTTGCCTTGACTTTTAAGTAATGAAACCTACTTGGGTATGACAATCATAGTAGTGCTGAAGTAGAATTTTGGATTTTTCACTAGCCACATGACAAACTAGGTATCTAAAATGACTTAGAGCGTTGATTAATGTGTGAGATATAGAAATTGATGGATTATGGATAACAAGACTCAATAGTGTAACCTCTACACAACCAAGGATAAAACCCAATTGTAAGGTGACACTAAACATAAATGGCTAAAGACCTCTTAAAGACTTCTTGATCAAGTATATAGGAAATGAGACCATCTTCTTTCCTTTCAGTGCAAACATGTAAATAAATTAGACAATCTCCTTTCTTTATTGATGCAACTACATGAGAATATGTAGCTATATGTTGTGCAATGGTGATATGCAAGCAACTATGATGCACTTTGAAATGGAGATATGTGATGTAGTGTAGTAAAGAAATATGAAAATTTAAATGAACCCACCCATTAGATGTAATATCTTTTTAGGTGTATGTTGTTATTGAGTTGGTACGAATTTTGTGTAGATAATTCATTGGTCTTTGTTTGAAGAGTCAGATAAACCTGTCTTTTTCAATAGGATATTCAGTTGGGTGCATTTCATGTATAGTTTATGCTATAGCCTCCTTATTTTCAAACCAATTCAGCTGTGGTAGATCTTCTTGCCCCCAGTCTATCAAGTGTGGGTGTATGAGGCGCATAGATTCTGGTTCCAAAGTTGTGACATGAACGAGTTCTATGCTTGTTTCTATCGATGATCTTGGAGAGGATGATGAAGCCAACCAGGTGTCGATCTCATTGGCTGGTGCTATGTTTGTTTTTGTCACCACATTGGCATTTGATGATGGCGCACATACAATCGTTGACAAGTTTTCATGTGTAGTATGATTTGGATTGGTAATTTCATTGATGAGGGGTTCATGAACAACTTGTGTAGAGGCATTGGGATCATGAGGTAATCTTGTGAGAGAAATGGTAGATTCATTTGAGAAGGAATCTTGTGAGAGAAATGGAGGAATATGACATGGAAATGAAGAAATCTTGATTAGGATCTAGAGAAATAATGGGATCTTGTTTAGGATATGAAGGTGAAGGGATGCTTTGATCTTGACTTGGAAAGATATTATTAGAAAGGATGGAAGGTATGTCTTGATCTTCCTTGAGAGATGGATGCTGGATGGGACTTGAAAAAACATCTTGATCTTGAGAAACAAGGGTGCTATTATGAGTGAAATTAAAAAGGATGAGGGGATCAACTAAGGTAGGGTTATGCCTGGAACTTCTCGCGCATTCTTACTGTTCTCGCACATTCTTAATAAATAGATCATAAGATTCTTGGTTGGTGGGATCTTGATCAAAAATTGGGTAGGATGGAAGGGTTTGTTCTTGATCCTGATTTGTTTCATGAGTGATTTCTTCTGATGCTGGATTGTCCTCCTGACACGTGGAAGGAGTTTGCATGGGAGATTTTTGGAAGTTTCCAACACTTTGGAATGATGAGGAAGGATTATGAATGAGATCATCTGAATCATGACTTGAATTAGATTGGATTTGCATGATCGATAGCCCTTGGGAGATTATGTTATCGAATAGAGATGGCATGGATTGGTCTTTTATGACTTCAAGGGATGATGAAATGGTAAATAGATATGGTTGATTTGGACTTTGGTTGAAAGGGATTTGATTTTGGTTGAAAGGAGTATTATTTTGGGTGAAAGAGGTTTGATTTTTGGTTGAATTAATTTTGATTTGGACTTTGGTTGAAAGAGGTTTGAATGTTGGGTTGGTGTGGATTTTGATTTGAACTTTGGTTGAATGGGGTTTAATTTTGGTTGAAAGAGGTACTTTGAATGTTGGGTTGATATGATTAGTATGATTGATATAGTGGGTTGAAAGAAAAAGAAGGTTTACATGACTCTAATGTTGGTTTAACTGAGGTAGAAATGATTTTGTTGAAGAATGAAGGTTGGCATGTTTGAATGGTTTCACAAGAAGAAGAAGATTGGTCTGATACTGATTCCTCGTGGTTATCACTTCTCTCATTATTTTTTCTAACCAACCCCTATGGTTGTTAGGACTAGTCATATCTATCATTTGTTGTTGCAAAGTATTGATCTGTTGAGCCAAGGTTTCTATGGATGGTGATGGAATAGGAATTGAAGGGATGAGTTCTTCACATTCCTTATGAAATTTATAATGCCAATCCATGATGTTTGCTTGATTGGTTTGGACCTAGGATCATGACATGTAAGATGTTTTCTCCATTTCTAGAATGTTGTGATGTTTGATTGATTTGTTGATCTTGACAAGCTTGTTTGCTGCGAGGTTTTGATCTTGTTGATATTGAAACTTGACTTTGTTGAAGGGTTTGATCTTGATGTTGAAACATGACTTTGTTGAGGGGTTTGATCTTGTTGATGTTGATGTTGCAAAGACATTGTATCAAGCAAAGAAAACAATCTAAACTCAGCAAAGAGAGCACTTGTGTAAAGGACTTTTTCAAATCCTCATGAATGTTGAGATCTTTTTCAAGACCCCATTTTATTTTTGATAGTATTTTGGCAATTTAATAGCACATCAAGAAGACTCTCCTAAGGTCAGAAGGTCACAAGTGATGAGCTAAAATAACAGATCTTTTATTCCTATAACTGATAAGTTTTTGCTATGTTTTAAGTTGCATATTGGGATAGTGTTTGAGTCATGTGATGTATTCGAGTTTTGATTATGTGCATTCTGAATGTTAGCCAAACCCACTGAACTCTGTATTGTTTTGACTTAGTATTCCTATAGTTATGCAGATTGTTATGGTGACGTCATGCATGGATGCATAAATGTTGTAATTAATGGAAATTGATATATGCATGCTTGTATGTTCTAACCATTATTGCAGAGTAAATAAGTTGTTGCAAAAGCGGTTGTGTTAGGCCAGATGGAGAATCACATCATGAAAGTAGTTGGAGACATTTAAGGATGGTTAAACATTCAAAATAACAGAGAAGATGTTGTGCATAAGAATCGGAAAAGGAATAGAAAGGCAATACCAGATTCATTTATGTTTGTCTCCGACTAACATCAATCTAGTAAACACCGCCATGCTATATTCTTGGCTATAGTTTAGTTGAGTTCCACATTTTCTATGGATTAACTTCTTCTTTCACTGTAATAAATGTTTTTCGCCTAATTTCATGGACATGATCTAGATAGTAGGAAGTTTGTTATAGTTTTCTTATAAATAAAGACCTGCACCTCTTCTCAGAGGTTAGACAATATTTTTCTAGAACTTGAAGCATTTCTCTCATTTCATGTGTTGTATTGACTTTTGAAAATAATGAATAAAAGCTATGTTATTCTGAGTATATAGAATCATCTTTGAAGTCTGTATACACTCATCCAAGGGGGCCTACTTGGTGAGTATTCCTATGTGATTATTAGATTAATTTTTCTTTTGTTGCAGTAGATGTTCTAGCAACTGACTGTTCCTGCAGCAACTGGAACCAGATCCAATGACTGTTCCTGAAACCAAGGCAGGCAGAGTAATTTCCGTGTATTAGCTCTGAACTTAGTTAACAGTTGTTTAGTTAGAATCCTTTGTTAATGTTAATATTTTCTGTAGCTATTTAGCTATTATATTTTAGCTTGTTATTTCAGATAGACTTAGTTGTTGCAGGTAGTGTAGAATGATTCTTACCAGAACTTAGTGCATATACAATGCAGACCTATTTCAAGTAATACGTCCCTGGGTTGACAAGTAAATGAACTTCAATAATGGAAATAATAGCTACTCAGAATGAATGACCAATATTTGGGTTGAGATTTTAGCTCTAGTTATTGTTCCTATTGGCGAGGCAAACATTTTTGGTGCCGTTGCTGGGGATGGTGTCAAACTAAGAACCTGTCATAGTCATGAATTTTTAAGTTTTCAGTATAGTTGGTTTTGATAGTTCAAATTTGTTTTAAGTAATTCTCATGAATTTGCATGCATGACGAAGAAGAGATGCTCAAGGTAGATTCCTTCCCAACCATCCTAGTCATACAAGACTCAATCCAAATGAAGCACCAGATGTAAACCCTTTTGCTACACTTTACCAAGCCCAAGATAATTTGAACTCGCTTGCATTTGAACTTTCTGAGAACAACCTTCATTTCCTATTTGGACCTCCTAAAGAGGATCCTTGTCCAGTAACTTCTCCTCAAAGACCAATGCAAGGAAATCCACCCCCGGGTGGGAATAACCCACCTCCACCTGTGAATCCAACATTGGAGTTCCCCATTTCTGATTTGCATGACAATGCTAACCTCAAGAACATTTGAGCTTCTTCTTTGCCCAAATTTTATGGATTGGTAACACAGGATCCCGACACTTTCTTGTTTGAATTTGATGTCCTCTGTCGAAGTTATGATTACACTACAGATACCCATAGACTTAAAATATTCCCTGCCACTTTAAAAGAATCAAATTTGAGATGGTTTATGAGTCTAGGGAGTAGTACAATCAATACATGGGATGAAATGAAATAGTTGTTTCTTGTCAAATACAAAGATTTTTAGAGGGACTGACCTCCATGGGGATGATATTTTTAGAATGAAACAGAGGGAGGATGAGAGTCTAGAAGATTATTTGGAGAGATTTCTATTCAATGTTAAGAAGTCCAAGCATAGTACTTTAAATGAAGATTCTCTCAAGTTGATATTTCTGCGAGGGATCAGTGATGAATGCACAGATGCTGTAGATCTCAATGGAGGTGGTGATATAACTCAATCAACATGTAATGACATTGGTAAAATTTGTTAGAAGTATTCTAGGTCCTCTACTAAGAAGAATAGGCATTTCAAGTTAGGAGTGACTTTATTGACATCGAGTAATGGAGTTTCACGAATGGAGCTTAGTCACCTTTTGAAGGATTTCAAAGAAGATATCATAAACAATATGGCTACTCAGTTTGACACACTTCAAGATAAGAAGAAGCATGAGGAAGTTGAAGCAATGCTTGTAGAATTTTGTCCGCAATGTAGGTATAAGAATCAAGATTGTAGATGCAAGATGGTTGCAAATCTTGATGTTCCTGATTTCAAGCCAATACATGGAGATGATGAATAAGTATTTTATGCTGCTCAAAGAAGGCCAAATTTTCCAAGACAAGGTATGCCTCCTGATCCACTTTCTTTTTCTGGTTATAATGGAAATTCCTATGCACAAAATAATTAGTGGCAACCCCCATATGCTCAAAATTTTGGAAATTATCAAAACTAGTATAATCCTCAAGGCCAAGGGAAAATTTTTGCCAATCAATCTCCATAGTGGCAACAACCACAAGGAAATTGGTCTCAATCTTAGGGACCATTGCAACCATTCCAAGGGGATTGGCAACTTAATCCTCAATGGAGAGGGAATCAACGATTGTCAAATCAGTTTTCTAGTTATCAAAAACCTCTACAACAGCATCAACAGCCTGCCATAATGCCTCCTCTTGTTGCTAATACCATTCCACCTAAACCCACATAGTTGCCTGCTCAACCCATACCAAATCCTAATAGCAAGCCTCTGTAGCAACACCAAGTATACTCAGTTGATCCTATTCAATACCCAACACATTCTCTTACTATAAGTGATATTTACCTTCAATCAAGGACAACTTTGCCTAACCCATCCCATCCAGTTATAACTATAGTACAAAAGGAAAAGGAAGTATCTAGCCCAACAATCGAAATTCCACAAAATCACCAAATTCCCCCATTTTCTCAAAGGTTGCAATTTGAAGAGATTCCTCAACAAGAAGATATATATTTTTATATCATTGATCAATTGAAACATATATGTGTCAAGTTTCCATTATTTCAAGCTATTAAGAATGTTCCTATCGATGGTAAGGCAATTAAAGAGGCATGTTTAAAGAAAGCTGGCAGAAAGAAAAAAGATCCGCAAATAGTGCATGGAATGGGTCAACTGGCTGATATTATGTTGGGAAAAGTTTCAATTCCTAAATATTCTAACCCTAGTAGTCCTATTGTAAAAATAGTCATTAATGGCACTTAGATAAAGAATGCCTTAATAGATTTGGGAGCAGCCATTAATGTAATGACAAAGGACATTATGCAAAAGATTAATATAACTAGCCTCAGACCTACTCCTATGGTCCTACAACTTGCTGATAGTTCCACTGTTTGGCCTGATGGTATGATTGAAGATGTTATTGTTACTTTAGACTCCTGGGAATATCTGACAGATTTTATGATCTTGTCTCCTAAAGATACATTGGGGGGATATCCAATTATCTTAGGGAGACCTTGGCTTGCTACAACCGATGCATATATTGGATGCCGGTCAAGGGACATGACTATTTCTGATGGAAATACTACTAAAAATTTGGCTTTGTATTCACCTGCTCAGCCCCAACTTTCAAGAACAAATTGTTTGGCCTAACGTGGGGAAGAATTAGAGGAGGAAGTCAACTCTGTAAATCATCTTATGATGATTACCAGAGAATCATTTATATGACTCTAGGATGACAATTGTATCCTTTCTAAAATTCTGGAAAATTATTATAATTTGGAGCAGCAGTCGTATGAGATAACATCAAGTATAGCAGCATTGGATTCTCCTGTAGCCACTCACATATTGCATACCTTGTTGCCACAGGAAGTCTACACTTCTCATCTTTCTGAGGCATCTCAGGTTGATCTTACTGTCAAAGTGGAAGTTGATCCAAATAAATATTTGAATATTAACAATCAACTCACAGAGACTCAAAGGTCAACACTAGTTGAATTGCTCAAATGTCATCAACACGCTTTTGCATGAGATTACAAAGATATGCAAGGAATTGATCCTACAATCTGTACCCACCATATTTATATCAAAGAGGACTATAGACCGCTTAGACAACCACAAAGAAGAATTAATCTTGCATTAAGGGAGATAGTTAAAGAGGAACTACAAAAATTATTAAATGCTAGATCTATCCTATAGCAGATAGTCAGTGGGTGTCGCCTCTAGTCATAGTTCCAAAGAAAGGAGGTAAATGGTGGGTATATGTAGATTACAGAGCTTGAACTCAACAACTAGGAAGGATCATTTTCTATTACCATTTGTGGATCAGGTATTAGATTCCTTGGTAGGGAAGCGATACTTTTCATTCTTGGATGGATTCAGTGGCTACAACCAGATTCAAATTGCTCCTGAGGATTAGGAAAAGACTACATTTACTTGCCCTTGGGGAACATATGCATATTTAGTTCTTCCTTTTGGGTTGTGTAATGCTGCAGCTACTTTTCAAAGAGCAGTAAAAAGCATATTTTTTAGATATTTCCCAGGACAACATGGAGATCTATATGATGATTTTACCACTTATGGTTCAAAATTTGAAGAGGCATTGATGAATTTGAAGAAAGTTTTGTAGAGGTGTGAAGACTATAATTTATCATTGAACAGTGAAAAGTGCATTATGATGATGCAGGAAGGCATAGTTCTTGGTCATCATATTTCTATAGCTAGAATATAGGTTGACCCAGCCAAAATTGAAGTTGTATGCAGGAAAAGTGGGCGAATAAAACTTAATATGTGAAAATTTAGTTAAATACTAGTTCACACACACACAGAGGACTTCTTGGTGCAAGCTATGGAGTAACGTAGTATTACTAAGCTTCCCAAGGAGGGTCCCATGGTTCTCTATCTCACAATGTCCCTCAAACTAATGTTTTTGCTCTCAGATCACTGAGCAAAATGGTTCAGGGATGGCAAATGCAAGAACGAGGGATGCTTTGATTGATTTTAGTATGAGATGTGTTGTAAGCTATGTATGATTCTAGAAATGCAATAAACTAGATGATAAGATGACAAGATTAGTATGAATACTATCCTAGCATGATATATTTAGTCTATGATTGAGCTAAAATGATAAAGAAACTATTCTAAACATGCATATTTAGTCTAATTTCTGATCTAAATGAGGCTAAATGATGAGCATATATGAAATGAAAGCTTGAAAGAATTTGAGCATAAGTGTGATGCTTCAAATTTGAAAGATGATTGTTAAGAATGGAGGAATGAGAGCTCTATTTATAGCATAAACAGGGCAATGGATGGTCAAGATTGAAAGGTTTAATCAAGGGCCAAGTTTGAAAGTTGGGGATCCATGTGTACAATTGGCACCAATGAAATGGTGACAAGTGTCAACATAGGGTTGGGTTGAGAGAAGGGGTTGGAGGCATTAAAGGCCTGAGAAGACCTCATGGTTATCTAAAGGCTAAGGGTCAAGTCTAAGTTAGGCTTACCCACTGGATTAGGAGTTAATCCAAGGATAAACCTTTGTGCAAATGATTAAGAGATAATCATGGTCAAAGCATTAAAGGCCCGATGAGACCCTTGGGTTGGGTAGAGGCTGAGTCAAAACAAATGTTTTAACCATGTGGGAGGGTTTGAGTTAACCATTAATGGTTATTGGAGACTTTGGGGATTAAGTGGTTGAAGGTTGGAAGCCTTCAATGGTTTTCAAAGACTTTGAGGATTTAGTGGTTGAAGGTTGAAAACCTTTAATGGTTATCAAAGACTTTAAGGTTTTTGAGAAGTGACTTCCCTTTGCTTAGGGATGTGACAAAGTTTAGAGGAGGGTTAGGTTAATTAGAAGCAATTAGAAGATTCTAGAAGGGATTAGGAAGGGGTTTGGGATTTTGCAAGTGGATGGGGGGATAATAGGATTTAATTGAAATAATTTAATTCAATTTGGTTGTAATTTGGAGAAATTAAATAAATTAGATTTATTCAATTTAGGATAACTTATTTAATTAAATTTGAATTTAATTAAAAGTGGATAGGGGGGATTTAATTGAATAAAATGATTTATTCATTAAATGGTATAGTGAATTTAATTTAAATAAATTGAGTAATTTATTTAATTAAATAGAGGAATGTGGATAATTTAATTAAATTGGATTTAATCAAATAGAGAAATGAACATAAAATATTCATTTAGGAATATGGTCATTTTTATACGTCTACATTTTGCCCCTCTTTGAAGTGACGTGTGTGCACATGTTATTTCAAAGAAAATGATGTGTTTTTGTGATTTATGATCAAATGCAATTTTTGTGTCGTTCTTTTGATTTGCCAGTCGTGCCCCAGATTTGATGTGATGCCCCAGATTCGATATTTGATGGTGATGCCCCCTCGGGAGATGAATCAATATTTTTGAAAAAGAATAAAAAATTTTGATGTAATTTGATGAGTTGCGTATGATGTGTATGATTTCGTGCATGTAAAAAGTGTGCAGATTGATTAATCTCTCGATAAGTTTCAACTGTTTTGGTATAGGGGAGACCGCGACCATATTACAGGTCCATACGGCTAACCCTAATTTCATTTTCCTCCTATAAAAGGGTAAAAGGGCTTGATTTAAAGTCATTTGTGCTTTGTTGACTTTGAAGAAAGAGAATTTGCTTTGGAGAGAAAATGCCTATTCCCTATCACAGACACCGTTTTGAGCGCGTTCGGAGGTACCGGAGACCTGTAGCCCATGGACCACCAGTAAGTCAACGTTTTTAACCCTCTTTTGATTTTTTATTTTGTCATTTTTAGCCACTTTTTGAATTTCAAAGTTCGGGTGTTTCGTTTTAGCGCGTCTAGGGTCCACAGTAGCGCATACGAAGTGTAGAGTAGTGCATCGAGGTCAATTTTAGGGGTCGCGTCTGAAAAAGATAGGTTAGTGCATAAAATGATTAGGTTAGCGCGTGCATGTAGAATAGCGCATGGAAAGTGTTGGGTAGCACGTCGCGTCAACAGGTTAGCGCGTAGGTGTGACCTAGCGCATAGGGGCCGCAGAGAGTCGCATAGGGAAGGGGGTTTAGCGCGTAGGACTAACCTAGCGCATAGGGCTAAATGGGTAGCGCCTAGGAGGGATAGATTAGCGCGTAGACAGAATCTAGCACATAGGGTGGGTTAGGTAGTGCAATGGGGGAAAAGAGTAGCGCGTTGAGAGAGTCTAACGCATAGGACAGATAGATTAGTGCGTAGGAAAAGCAGCCTAGCGCGTGGGGATGTTTTAGCGCATTGAAGATCTATTTTAGCGCATCGAAAAAAATTTGCAATGTTGGTTGATTTGAAAATTTGTTTTGTTTGCCTGTCGTGTTTTGATGAATTTATCCAATATGAGTGTTTGTATAACTTGTTTTGATTTGCGAGTTTTCAAGTTACATATAGATATCAATCTGTTGTTTTGATCAAAATATGATGTATTTGCGTATTCTGTTTCAAGTTCAATGTGTGGGAAAGCCTGAGTTGTGTTACAAGCCGATATGGGTTGGAAACTTGAGTTGTTTTACAAGCTAATATGGGTGGGAAACTTGAGTTGTTTTACAAGTTTATGTGATTGTGGAGACTTGAGTTGTTTTACAAGTTTTGATATGGTTGTTGAGAACTTGAGTTGTTTTACAAGTTGATATGAAATGATAGGATTTTGAACGTTGATTGTAGATGAGCAAATTGTTTCATGTTGTTGATGTAAGTTTGATTTTGATATCTTTGTGTTGATTGGAAAACTGATATTGGATATGTTTTGTTTGTTGACAGGAGCGATTGGGTGTTGTTTAGTCGAGGGAGAGATTCCCGAGACCATGGACGTTGATACCGCGATTGTCACAGGTAGATTTGGACATTATAGAGAGATGTGGATTGACCTCTCTTCTGGATATGCCTCGGTTTACTGTGAATCGGGGGCTTTTGACAGCGTTGGCAGAGAGGTGGCATAGTGATACGAACACCTTTCATTTTGCCACTGGAGAGATGACAGTGACACCGGAGGATTGCTACCGGATTTTGCGGATTCCTGTAGTAGGGGCACTACTTCCCTATGAGCAGTCAGAGGAGGGTGGCACAGAGGCACTGCACCGTATATTTTAGGATGACACAGTTTGTGGCTATGAGATCCCCTGGCAGGAGTTTTTGGATTTGGGTTATGCACCGCTGCCATCTGTACTGGCAGGATTCATTGGGGGATTCCTTTGTCCTGATCGTAAGTCAAAGGGATTCTCAGTGGGATGGGGGTTAGTGTTGGAGGAGATGGTCACACAGGGCCAGAGATTTGCATGGGGTCAGCAATGGTGGCTCATTTATACCAGAGTTTGCATGAGGTAGTATACCTCGGGTATGGCAGTGTGTCAGCTGGCGTGACCCTATTACAGGTATGGTGCTGGGAGCACATTCCAGTAGCGAGGCCACTGGAAGATAGAGACAGGCCTGTAGGTGCAGCATATGCCTATGGATATAGAGGTCTAGTTGTCCAGCGTAAGCTGGGCAAACTAGAGCATTGGAGGAGGGTTTTTGACGACATAGATACGGTCACTTGGAGACCGTATACAGGTTGTGAGGTATGGGCGGAGGATGGGCTGGAGATGCCCTTTGTATTCATGATGAGGTATCTGATTGGGAGGACCCCATTCATCATTGAGCAGTTTGTGGTGACCCGAGTTTTGAGGCAGTTCGGGCGCTAGCAGGGTGTTCCACAGGGAGCATGTTTGTATACACGGCGGCAGCAGGATGTGGCCGATTGGGGGCCGACTATTGATAGTGCCGTGGCAGTGGAGGAGTTTACAGGGTTGGCCGGGTAGATCTGGGACTATGCCCCAGAGATTCAGGATGCAGGGATGACAGACGAGTTCACTCGATTGTTTGCTGCACGGGCAGTGGCTAAGATCTCGGATCCAGAGGAGATGAGGCCAGCATTTGACTCGGATGGGGAGGAGGGAGACGGGGGAGATGATGGAGATGATGGGGAGGATGGAGGAGGGGGAGCCAAAGGGAGGCAGGGAGAGAGAGGGAGGAGAGGAGTGGATAGAGCAGTCAGACAGGGGAGGATAGACAGGGGAGAGGTGGATTGGCTATTGGAGCCAGTGGAGAGGGGAGAGTGGGGGAGGTGTTAGCGGCAGTGGGGGGTGAGGAGGAGCTGAGGAGACCAGCACAGAGGAGGAGGGCAGATGTACTCCCACCTCCAGCATCGAGGATAGGGCGAGTGGGAGGGGTTCCTCCAGCACAGGTACCGCTGCGGGTTTGAGTGCCAGGTCATGTGGAGGATGCACAGATCCGGACCTTGCAGATTACCGTTCAGCAGCTGCAGGCACAGATTTTGACCTATCAGCGACAGATTTATCAATTGACCACTGAGAGAGATACTGAGATAGAGCGGCAAGGATGAGTGGAGGAGGCGTTGGTGAGTGTGCAGAGAGCAGCGGCGGGTGGTCTGTTGAGAGACACCCTTAGGGAGCTGACACGGAGAGTGCAAGAGGTAGAGTATTATAGGCGGCATTATGAGGTTGCAGTACCCAGAGATCGGCAAGTGGAGAGATTTGCACAGTCGAGATCAAGTCAATCTCGAGCCACTAGGACACGATCTGAGAGCCGAGGTGTGACGGGGCCAGCGAGACAGGACCCTCCTGGAGATCCAGGGGCGGGTGCATCTGGAGCGAGACCATCTCCGTCAGGAGATTGTCATACTTGAGAGACAGGGTCTCTGTTGTATTTTGGATCATTGTTATACTTTGTACTGGACATAGTGTTTGGACACATTTTGTAGATTTTGATCATTTTTGAGATATATATATACGACACCATTTTTGATCTATGTGATGTGTTTATATGGATGCATGTTATATGAGGTATTTTATGTGATGATGCAATGCATGATACAGGATGTATGCTTTTTATATGCTGTGAGATGTATCTTGAAAATGAGATGTATGTTTTTAATATGCTGCTAAATGTATCGTGATATGTAAATGATGTTAAAATGATATGCAATGATGTTTATGCAACTAACTGTAAAATGATGTGCAACTAATTGTTTTTGGAGCATCCCTCGTTTTGTATTTGCCATCCAATAGAACCATATTTTTGCTTTCTTTGTAGATATCATCATTGAGCATTGATTTGCTTAGGATATGTTGAAAATTTATACAAGCATAATGGTATAATTGAACCATAATGACCTGAGAAAAATTTACATGATTTTTGATTTTGCAAGATAGCACAAGCATCAAGGTATAATTGAACCAGGACGACCTAAGTGCGTATTGCATAAACAGACAAAATTTGATCATTTATATGCGTGAAGTGGAATCAGGCCTTCAGTGATATTCGATGTATCACATCTCGAGGCAAGTATTCACACAGTACAAGTGATCGCCTCCCAGACAGAAGACTAAGAAAATATTGGAAGTTCCCCTTGACCTCAATAATGCCAAAAGTTCAAAATGCAAAACTAGTCAAGATTTTATGCTATAGTGCAACATTTAGTACTTCAGAAAATCGTCCATCCTTGATATTTTCATGTTTTGTTTAGTTTTTGTTTGGCAATGAAGCGTAGTTGTTTGTTGGATGTCATGCTGGTGAGTTTTGCATTTAGTCTTGATGTCTTGAGTGTTTGCAATATTGATATGATTCATATGCCCCTAGCTGAGTGTGCCTCTTGATGTGAATATATACAAGGATTCCAAGCCATGGTGGATTAGTGGTAAGAGGATATATATAGACAAATCAGGATAGTGACTACACTAAGTATGTCCTGAATAGATATTTGCTAAGTGTCAGTCGATGGCCGATAGTGTTTGTATGGATAACATGGTATGGAAATAGATAGAGGAGCCATTCTTTCACAAGAGCGCCTGTTTACCAGGTTTTCACCCTTTGTTTTTGCTTTTTCTGGAATTTTTTTTTGATTTTTTTGATTTTTTTTGTTTGTTTTGAGCTTTTTCCGTGCACTAGGCTACTTTAAGTATAGTACCTTTTCAGATGGATGTTGTTAGTTGGTTTGTCGAGCACATCTCCTTCAGAATTTGTTAGTTGATAAGCACCTGATCCATAAACTGATATGATAACATAGGGACCCAACCAGTTAGGCTCAAATTTCCCTTTCTTTTGTTGATCTTGTTGATTTCTTGGATTTTCTTTAAGGACTAGGTCACCAACCTTGAAGTTGCAGGGAATGACTTTGTGATTGTAGCTCCTGCACATGCGTTGTTAATATGCTTTGAGATGAGTATAAACATGTTGGCGTCTTTCATCCAATAGCTCAAGTTCTTGTAGGCGGTTAACTCGATACTCTTCATCTGGGATTAAGCCTTTCAAAGAAACTCTGAGAGATGGGATCTCTACCTTTAGGGGTAAAATAGCCTCTGATCCATAAACCAATGAGTATGGTGTTGCTCTGGTAGGTGTGCGGATGCTGGTCCTGTATGCCCAAAGTGCTGGATTGAGTTGTACATGCCAATCTTTGCCTGTATCATTCACTGTTTTCTTGAGGATTTTCAGTATTGTCTTGTTAGATGCTTCCGCTTGACCATTTCCCTATGGGTAATATGGTGTAGAGAACCTATGTTGGATTTTGAATTTTTCACATAGTTCTTGGACATCTTGATTCTTGAAGGGTCATCCATTATCTGTAATTATTGAACTTGAAATACCATATCTGCAAATCGGATAATTGAGAATAAAAGAGGCAATTTGTTTCCCGGTTACTGTGGTCATGGGAACTGCTTCGATCCATTTGGTAAAGTACTCTGTTGCTGTTATAATGAACTTGTGTCCATTTGAAGATGAAGGATGAATTTTGCCAACGAGGTCCAGTCCCCACTGACGAAAGGGCCAGGATGTTGTAAATGGTTGCAGTTCTTGTGCTGGTGCATGTATCAGATTACCATGGATTTGACATTTAGGACATTTCTTGGCAAAGTGATATGAATCTTTCTCCATTGTAGGCCAGTAGTATCCCATCCTTAGAAGCTTTTTAGCAAGTGTAGTGCCGCTTGAATGTGTGCTACAAATACCTTCGTGAAGCTCGTGTAAAGCAGAATCAGAATCATTACGATCAAGACAACGAAGAAGAGTACCATCGAGACCTCGACGATATAAAGTATCAGCGGTAAGGGTGTAACGGGCAGCTTGTCGGATAAAGTTACGTTTTTGGTTGCGGGATTGGTCAATGGGTAAGATATTGTGTTTGAGGTAGTCGTATATTGGTCCATATAAGGGAGAATATGAACCATTCAAGGCATAGATAACATGGGATTCAGAGTGGTCATAGGCGGGGGAGAACAGTTGCTCTACCAGGAACTCATAACGACTCTGTTGCTCTGGAATTTGTAGTAATGAAGCGATAGTAGCCATTGCATCGACTACTTTGTTGTTCAACCTTGGTATTTTCTCGAAGGTGATGTGCACAAAATACTATTTGAAGTCATCCACCATTCGCTTGTAGGGTAGTAGCTTGTCGTCCTTTGTTTGATAGTCGTTGTTGATTTGATGGACAACCAGTTGCGAATCCCCATAAACTTTTAACTCTGTGATTTTCCATTCTATGGCCATTTTGATGCCTATGACCAATGCCTCATATTCAGCGACATTATTGGTGCATGGAAACATAAGTCTGTATGATCTTGGTATAGTGTGTCCTTCAAGAGTGATGAACAGAATGCTAGCACTGGAACCATGTTGTGTATAGGAGTCATCAAAGTATAGGGTCCATTGTTGAGTAGAAAGAGAAAGAACATCCCTGTCTGGAAATTCAATCTCCATGGTGTGTTTTCCTGGTAGGGGTGCTTTGACTAACTGATCTGCAATTGCTTGTCCTTTGATGGCTCATCTTTCTATGTATTGGATGTCAAATTCACTGAGAATCATGACCCATTTAGCCAATCGGCCTGTGAGAGCTGCCTTGCTGAGTAGATATTTGAGTGGATCAATTTTTGCCACTAGCTTGATGGTGTGTGCTAGCATATAATGTCGGAACTTCTGAGATGCAAAGACCACTATTAGGCAAGCCTTTTCAATGAATGTATAGTTGAGTTCATAGCCATTCAATGTTCTACTGATGTAATATATGGCGCGTTCCTTTCCTTGTTGATCTTCTTGTGCCAATAATGCCGCCAGTGATATGTCTGTTGTTGAGATATATAGAATAAGTGGCTTGCCGACGACTGGAGGTACTAGAAATGGTGGATTCATCAGGTACTGTTTGATTTGGTAAAAAGATTCTGCACACTTAGCCTCCCATTTGAATGGTACATTTTTGTGTAGTAAATGGTTAAATGGTAGACTTTTATCGGCTAGCTGAGCGATGAATCACCTGATTGATTGAAGTCATCCTTGCAGAGATCTGAGTTGACTGAGATTCTTTGGTGGTGATATGTCCATAATGGCTTGTACCTTTGCTGGATCTACTTCAATACCCTTAACTGAGTCTATGTAGCCTAGTAACTTGCTTGATGTAACCCCGAAGACACACTTCTTAGGGTTAAGCCTGACTTGGAATTTCTCCAATCGATTAAAGATTTTTGTTAGGATGCCAAGATGTTCTGCTCTGGTGAAAGATTTAGCTAGTAAGTCATCCACATAGTCTTCCATAAATGTGTGCATCATGTCATGGAATATTGTGGTCATTGTTCTTTGATAAGTGGCCCCTGCATTCTTTAAGCCAAAAGGCATAACATTCCAACAATATGTTCCCCAAGGACAGGTGAACGCAGTTTTATCTTGATCTTCTGAGGCTATTTTGATTTGGTTATAGCCTAAGAAACCATCCATTAGTGAGAGCATTGCATGGCCTACTGTGAGATCTACAATGATGTCGATACTGGGCAAAGGAAAGTCATCCTTTGGACAAGCTTTGTTGACGTCTCTGAAGTCAGTGTAGATTTCTGATACTACCATCTGGTTTTGATACTAGAATGATGTTGGAAATCCATTCCGCATAGTCAATGGGTCGGATAAATCCGACGTCTAATAGTTTCTTTAGTTCAGCTTTGACCATGAGTGCTACCTGTGGATTCATCTTTTGTAGCTTTTGCTTGACTGGCTTAACTCCTGTAGAAATGGACAAGTGATGCATGATTAAGTGTGGATCTACTCTGGGCATATCAGCATATGACCAAGCAAAGTTGATTTGTTGTTCTTTAAAGAAGATGATGAATGCCGATCTTTCTTCCTCTGTCAGAGATTCTGCAAGGTGTATGTTTCTCGCTGCTTCTGTGGTACTAATGTTGATTGACTGAGTGGGCTCAATCAATATGGGTGATCGCTCATGAAAGTGCTCAGGAAGAGTGTCAAGTCTCCCATCGTTAGGCGCCTTAAAAAGGTTTTCACCCTCCGATAAGTCCTTTATTTTTACTTTTTTATGATCTAGAGCTGCCATTGACTAGTTTTCAGCATTAGATCCTTTATTTGGTTCATTTTTGCGACTGAGAGACTTGGCACTTCCTGATTGACAAATATCGTTATTTTGTTCATTGGTAGAGCCTGTTTCTGGATTTACAGTACATAGGTAATGGACAATAGATGCATCATCGGGGAAAATTGGTATATCATTTGTTTCAGGTTCGTCCCAGTCGATGAGGTCAGGAAAGACAAGTGGTAAGGAATCATTGGGTGGATCAAGTTCGGCCACTATAAGTGTTAGGATAGAGTTTTCAACGTGATGGGTCTTGGGTTTAAAGAAATTTAGGATTTCATCGAGGTCCTCGATGGTATCATCTTCCACATATACTTGCTCATATTGTTTCTGTTCACTTTCTTGGGCGTCATAGATATTTTGCAGTCCAAATTCAAGAGGTCTATCTTCTGCGTTATGTTCTTCCTGAGAAAGGGATATAGAATCAGTATCATCCAGGATATCAGTAGTAGCATTGGAGCAGGTACCCCATTCATATTCATTGGAATTTGTGTCATAGGCATCATCCCAGATTCTATCTGTGCTGTAAATAGGTGTGTTGTATGGTGAAAACATATCTTTGATGATGGATACCATTTTGATGGTTTTTGTAGATTTTGTATCAGATCCGTCTTCTACGTGCTGGATTTGTTCATAGATTGTGCTTCCTCGAGGAGGAACAACGGTATCTGGAGATGACATGATTTGTTCTTGAGATATTGGTGTCTGAATATGAGCTACTGCTGCAGCTAGGGCCTTCTTATGACTTAGAAGCTTTTCCTGATGTAACTTCTGATCTTGACGTTCCCGTGCCTTGCAGATTGTTTCTGCAGATTCAAAGAGTGCTTCTTGCCAGGATTCTTCTTTGTACTTTGTCTTTACTTTCCATTGAGGTTTGATAGGTAGGTGTGGCGGCCATTTCAATAGGAACGTGAGTTTGGAACCCAATCCTGCTTTGTTTCTGCTAGGTTGTGAAGGAAGATCTATAGGTTCAGTGACTCCTTCTTTGCATTTGCCAATAGGTCCTTTACCGTCATATCCCATTTGTTTCATGATTAAATAGCCTTTTCCATATAGGTGTGTTGGTAGAACAATGTCCAGAGCGGCTGCTCTATGATTTTCTTCCTCATCTTTGTATAACCAGCTAAGAACATCTTTGTCTTCTGATTCATGTGCTAGAGTACCCAATTGGATGAAGGTACCATTAAATTTAGTGATGGGCTGAGTAGCCAGTTGTGTTGATGTAGTAGGCAAACCATGCGATCTAGGTGAGGTTGACAATTTTGCCAAACATAAAGGCTCTAGAGAGTATTCTCCCATGCCTTGGTCTTTGATTTGCATTTTCTGCTTGAAGTCTCCCCACAAGGAGTTGGATTTTGCTGTGTGTGGATCTGATGTTGAAGATTGCTACTTTTCTCTATTATGAGGAACCAAACTGTCCTGGGCTGCCCCCATTGTATTACAATGTTGAAATGGATTGTGATAAGCAGATATGGAGATTTCTTGTCCATCATAAGGAAACTTGACACACTGGTGATATGTAGAAGGTACTGCTTGCATTTCATGTATCCAGGGTCGTCCTAACAAAATATTGTAGGTTAGATCAATATCTAAGACTTGACAAATAGTATCCTTTTGTACTGGGCCTACTTGAATAGGTAATATCACTATGCCTTTAGAGGACCTTTCTTCATCATCATATGCTTTTATGGTAATCTTTTTGCAAGGATCAATAGATTCTTCTAAGAAGCCTAATGCACGGATAAGCTTTAAAGTACATATATTAAGTCCAGCTCCTCCATCTATTAGGACTCTTTTGACTCGATGTTTGCAAACAATGACTTCAATATGGAGAGGAGTATTATGTGGATGGATCAAGGAAGCATTGTCATGCTCGAAGAAGGTGAGGTTATGAGGTCCTGTCATATGGGCGACCATGGCTTGAAATCCGTCTGTATCCAGATTTTGAGGTACATTGGTTTCCAATAGTGCTTATTCCAATATGTCTTTGTGCTTCGGGGATAGTTTCAATAATTCTAGGATAGATATCTGAGTTGGAGTCTTGCGTAGTTGGCTAACCAAGTCATATTGGATTTTTGGTGCGGTAGTTGCAGGTGCAGTATGTCCTTTCAAGACATATTTCTGAGTTCGGGTTGTTACATTGACAGATTCATGATCACGCTGATCTCAGATGGTGATGACATTTACTTGATGATCTTCAGCTAATATGTGGTTGATGGTGTTGTTGTAGATGTGATTAATACAAGCTCCGCGTGTATCATCTGAAGTGGATGCTCCATCTTTGTTGTAATTTGGGAGAGGATTTTTGAAGGCTCCGTGATCACCATTTGTTTTGAGACCATCGACCGTTAAGTCACCTCGATCAATCATGTCCTGTACTATGTGTTTCAATCTCATGCACTCGTTTGTTCTATGACCCTTGTTGCAATGGAAATCACAATAGTGTGAATCATTCCACCAAGGTGGTTTGATTGGGGGTTCATAATTGTTGATTGGAGGCAAAGATAGAATCTTGTTTGCCAAAAGTTCTCTGAATGCAAATTCTAATGATTGTCCCAGTGGTGTGAAGATGCGCTTTTGAAAATTATTCGTGTTGTTGCGTGAATTGTTGTTAGGTCCCGGATTCATGTTTTTGCTTTGAGTATCGTTGGTGTTGTTTGTATTGAGTTGTCCTTGATCAGTGTTTTGTGCATATGTGTTAGCATTTGGTGTAGCATTTTAAAGATTTTTCGTGTTTTGAGGATTTCCAGATAATGCAAGCACTGGTTGCTTTGATTTAGGATCATGTGATTCGTTGTTGCCTTCATTTTTGTTTCGAGTCCAAAATCAAGACTTGTCAAGGTTGGTGTTGTTTTGGTTATTGTAGTTTGATGAGTTCGTTCCTTCCTTGTAAAATTTGAGTGTTCCTTTTTTGACACACGCTTCTTCCACTTGAATACCATTTTCATTCAGTTTAGCGAAAGACGGTATGCATTGAAGTTTTAGTCTGTAACTCATTTTGCCGTTCAAGTTATCGATGAAAATTTCCATTTTCTCCTTCTCAGGAATATCTCGAGGATATCTGGAGACCATGCGTCGCCAGCGTTGAAGGAATACCATGAATGTTTCGTTGTTCTTTTGTTTGGTATTGCAAACATCTAGCATGGTTATGGCATGTTGGATATTGTACGAATAGTGGGTTATGAATTTGTTAACCAACTCATCAAATGATTTGACAGGTGGTGAGATTTTGGATAACCATTCCATGGTTTGCCCTCCCAAGCTTCTGGGGAATAACCTCATCAAATAGGTGTCATCATGAACAAATTCAAGGCTCAGTGTGCAAAATTCCCAAACATGATCTCTGGGATCACTTTTCCCATCATATTTATCAAATTTGGGAACGTCCGAGTTTGGATGAAAAGGCACCATGTTCAAGCTTCTGTCAAATGGATAAGGACAGATTTCATTTAAAGAGTATCGCACTGTTGTCCCTTGTTGCATATCTTGTATTTGTCTTTGCAACATTTGCAATTGTTGAGTAAGGGCTGCCAAGGGTATATTGTCTTGCCGAGGAAAAAGTTCTTGCCTTGTATTGGTTCTCGGCTGAATAGGTGTGGTAAATGGTATATGTTGCTCTGGTGTTTCTAGCTCAGGTATACGCATTTCGGGTATGCGTTGTTCTGGAATGTGTTGTTCAAAGGTATGTTGTTCAGGTATGCGAGTTTCCTCTTCTCTGTGTTGTTCTTGATATGCATATTGTCAAGAACCAGTTTGAAAGATGTTTGGGTCGAAATCTTCAAGAAGTTTAATGCCCTTGTTTGTGAGCATCAACAGATATTTTTCTTTGTCATTTTCCATGAGTTTTTCGACAAGTTTTTGGAAGGAAGGATTTTCTTGACATTCCCGAAGAAGTGCTTCAGTAATTTCAGGTTCTTCTACGGGTGGAACTTCAAAAGGATTTGATAATCTTCGATTCATACTTGATTCTGCATGTGTCTCGCTTTGTTTGTCTCGTTGAGAGCGAGTAACAAGTATTTTAGTAAAAACTTTCAGTGATGAAAGGGACAAAAGCCTCTTCGATGGGTTGCTCGGGTGTTGGTGGTTCTGGTCGAGATGTGTTATATGTGATGCACTCATCGGGCAAGAATGCTGGATTGATTTTTCCGCTGCGGTTTATGGTTTGATTAAAATCAGACTTTTGACAGTATGCTCTTGTTTTCAAAGGTTCTTTGTCAAATTCGCTAGATTTGTTTTGGATGTAACATTTGACGTGATGAAGGAATACCCGATGAGATTTGAAGAGTTGACGATTGATGTATAAAAACTTATTTCTCTTGATGAATTTGGAAAAACTAGGTTGTTGTTTCTTCAACGTGATGTTACGATAGAGGTTCTTTCTTCTCAGAATAAAGGGATTAGTCATGCATGAGTGATCAACGATTTCCTTTGATTGGTTTGGATTCAGTTGACTCTTGTTTTGAAAAATTTCAAATCTTACTTTATCAGAGTGAAGGTTTAGATGCCCCTTCACGATAAAGCGTGTCAAATGATATGGATAAAAGCTTCCCGATCTGGAAACTGGATTTGACAATTTGAGAATTTTAAACAAGTGTTTTGAGATAGAAATCCGTAAGATGGTAAAGGATTTTGTTGATACTGATAATGAAATCTCTGGATTATGATAGGAGAGACGTCCTCTATTGTGCGATTCATTTCGGATTCTGACAACTTTGGTTTCAGCACAAATTGAGCTCAAGAAATAGTTTTAGTGATCTGTTTGTCACTCTGGTTTGATGAAAATGGTTTTTGACGAAAAAGGCTTCTAAAAATGTTTTTGAAATTTTGAAAATTTTCACGGTTTTTGCTCTCTGTTTTCCTGTTTTGGATCACGCGCTAGAACAGAGTCTACATGCGGCACTGAATTTACCTGATGCGCTAAAATAATAGGCCCACATGCTAATCTGCCCCTAGACACGCGCTAAAGTTTGGATTTTGGAAAATGGCAGTCTAACAGTTTCAAAAGTTTATGCGCTATCCTGGGTTTTCTACGTGCTAACTGTTCGACATTATGCACTAAAATTTGGTTTCTACGCGCTAAGTTGTTTCTTTCACGCGCTAAAATTCAGGCTGTTGAAAATTGTTGTTGAATTTGTTTGAAAAAGCTACGCGTTATACTGGGCCTGATACGCGCTAACTATTTGACTTTATGCGCTAATTCTTGGTACCTACGTGCTAAGCTGTTGCTGCCATGCGCTAGACTGTGTTTCAGATGCGCTAAAGGTTTTTATACTGTTTTGCCTATGGATAAAACGCTATTGTTTTAACTCTATGTGCTATTTTGAGGTGGAGATGCGCTAACAGAAGTATTTCACGTGCTAAGATGTTGCTCTTATGCGCTAGACTGCCCTGATTTTTTTGTTTGGGTGATTTTTTGAGGATTTTGAATTTTAGTGAGAAATTTTCAAGTGCGATGGATGATTTTCTGAAGTAATAAATGCAAGCATGGCACAAAAAATATAACCATTTTGCCTAATCTAACAAAAAGTGTATGTTCTACGAGGATGTGTTCAAATCCCCAATGTTTTAACAGGTTTGGATACAAGTAAGACACTTCAGAAAGACTCTTTATTCAAGGGTCATAAATAACATCATAGCCCACTAGTCTCGATACTCCGTCAGCTCAAACAGCCGTGTCACCCCCTAGAGGGCACCCATTTTTTTGCCTTTTGCCAGAAATTAACCCAAAGTGAATTGCTTCACAGTTGAGTAGTTATCTTGGGAGATATATGGTGAGTAATCTTGGGGGCGGATTCTTCCCCACCCTTGCACTATGATGTTATAAATGTTCGGTTACTGACTCAGTTCAAAGTTTCTAATTCTATGGTTCGTAATCAGGCTTCCCGTTTGACCGTCAGTGATAAACTCCCTCAGGAGGCTTCCCAACCTTTAGAACAAAGACTTTACGTATCTCAAGGATACTGGGGGAAGGCTAATCACTGCGCGGAACCATTGAAAAGGACTGTCGTCACTTTTCACATTTGATTATAGTGGGTTGGAATTCTTGGCATCAAAGCCATTCCCCACTTAGATCGTTCCCCTCACACCGGCCATAAATACTTTAAGAGTTGATTGCAACTCCTCGGGAAGGCAGGCCTGCTAAAGGTTTTAATGCTTGAATTACTGAAAGCTGTAAGAGTGGTCTGGATTTTTGATCACCTAGTTAAGGGGAGAGCATATACCTTCCACTTTCGAGACAAACAATCAATTTTATTTTATCCTTTTAAATCAGTGATTTGCTAAAATCTATGTGGAGATGTTGCTCCACAAAACATGATGTTTATTTTATCCGAGCAAATCAATGATTTTTTTTAATCTATGAAAGGGAAATGGTCAACAAAACAAATGCTCGATTTTGTGGTCAACAAAAGAAATCGGTTACAAAGGAAAGGCGTCCACTCCACCTGCAAGAAATGTATTAGAGTCCTGCAAGCAAACCAAAAAAGAAAATTGTTAGCGAATTTGGGGGACTTCCACAAGTCTAAAATTTCAGTTCGGTTACAAATTTTTTTTTTTGTTTTTGTTTTTCTCTGACTGTGATGCGCTACAGAACAAACTGTACGCGCTACAATATATGTTCTATGCGCTAAACTTTATGATAAACGCGCTACTTTGTTCTCTGGGTGCGCTACTGTGGGTTCTGGAAGCGTTGCTCTGTGTTAATTTGAAATATGATGCGCTAATATTTGAGTTGCACGCGCTGTATTATGGATTATAAGAGCTGAACTGGGGATCGTATGTGCTATTCTGTTTGTTGAATGCGCTGTTCTGTGTTTCGCCCATGTCGAGACCTATAGGAAAGTGTTAGAGGGAGTTATGCGCTACAAAAATGTTTCCATGCGCTAGTTTGTAGACTGTACGCACTAAACAGGGAGCTGGATACGCTATACTGTTGGTTAGATGTGCTAGGAAATGTTTCCTACGCGCTGATTCCTATTTCCCGCGGACCTGCAAAAGTGATTAATTTGAAAAACCGATTTGTTATTTGGGGTCGGGCCCCACGGTGGACGCCAGAAATGTATGCGAGAAAAGTGGGCGAATAAAACTTAATATGTAAAAATTTAGTTAAATACTAGTCCACACACACACATAGGACTTCTTGGTGCAAGCTATGGAGTAACGTAGTATTACTCAACTTCCCAAAGAGGGTCCCATGGTTCTCTATCTCACAATGTCCCTCAAACCAATGTTTTTTCTCTCAGATCACTGAGCAAAATGGTTCAGGGATGGCAAATGCAAGAACGAGGGATGCTTTGATTGATTTTAGTATGAGATGTGTTGTAAGCTATGTATGATTCTAGAAATGCAATAAACTAGATGATAAGATGACGAGATTAGTATGAATACTATCCTAGCATGATATATTTAGTCTATGATTGAGCTAAAATGATAAAGAAACTATTCTAAACATGCATATTTAGTCTAATTTCTGATCTAAAAGAGGCTAAATGATGAGCATATATGAAATGAAAGCTTGAAAGAATTTGAGCATAAGTGTGATGCTTCAAATTTGAAAGATGATTGTTAAGAATGGAGGAATGAGAGCTCTATTTATATCATAAACAGGGCAATGGATGGTCAAGATTGAAAGGTTTAATCAAGGGCCAAGTTTGAAAGTTGGGGATCCATGTGTACAATTGGCACCAATGAAATGGTGACAAGTGTCAACATAGGGTTGGGTTGAGAGAAGGGGTTGGAGGCATTAAAGGCCTGAGAAGACCTCATGGTTATCTAAAGGCTAAGGGTCAAGTCTAAGTTAGGCTTACCCACTGGATTAGGAGTTAATCCAAGGATAAACCTTTGTGCAAATGATTAAGAGATAATCATGGTCATTAAAGGCCTGATGAGACCCTTGGGTTGGGTAGAGGTTGAGTCAAAACAAATGTTTTAACCATGTGGGAGGGTTTGAGTTAACCATTAATGGTTATTGGAGACTTTGGGGATTAAGTGGTTGAAGGTTGGAAGCCTTCAATGGTTTTCAAAGACTTTGAGGATTTAGTGGTTGAAGGTTGAAAACCTTTAATGGTTATCAAAGACTTTAAGGTTTTTGAGAAGTGACTTCCCTTTGCTTAGGGATGTGACAAAGTTTAGAGGAGGGTTAGGTTAATTAGAAGTGATTAGAAGATTCTACAAGGGATTAGGAAGGGGTTTGAGATTTTGCAAGTGGATGGGGGGATAATAGGATTTAATTGAAATAATTTAATTCAATTTGGTTGTAATTTGGAGAAATTAAATAAATTAGATTTATTCAATTTAGGATAACTTATTTAATTAAATTTGAATTTAATTAAAAGTGGATAGGGGGGATTTAATTGAATAAAATGATTTATTCATTAAATGGTATAGTGAATTTAATTTAAATAAATTGAGTAATTTATTTAATTAAATAGAGGAATGTGGATAATTTAATTAAATTGGATTTAATCAAATAGAGAAATGAACATAAAATATTCATTTAGGAATATGGTCATTTTTATACGTCTACAGAAGTCATTCAAAACCTCCCTATTCCCACAAAGAAAAAGGATATCCGAAGTTTCCTTGGTCATGTCGGGTATTATCGAAGATTTATAAAGGATTTTTATAAAATTGCAGGACCTTTATATTCTCTTTTGACTAAGGATATGGAGTTTAACTGGACTTCCGCATGCCATAAAGATTTCTTGAAACTCAAACATGTATTGACTCAAGCACCGATGCTTAAGGGTCTGAATTGGTCATTGCCTTTTCATATTCATACACATGCATCCGATTATGCAATAGGATCAGTTTTGGGGCAGAAGATGGAGAATTTGGAGAATGTAATTTATTTTATCAGCAAAAACACACAAGGACTTGAGCTTAAATTTATTGTCACAGAGAAGGAGATGTTGGCAGTAATTTGTGCACTTAACAAATTCAGACATTATATCACAGGATATCAAATCTATGTGCACACTGATCATACAACAATCATATATCTCATGAACAAGCCTTCAATTACAGGAAGATTGGCTTGATGGTTACTATTGATGCAGGAATTTGATATTACAATTATTGATAAACTAGGTAAAGCTAATGTAGTTGTAGATTATCTTTCTAGGCTTCAATTGTAGGATGGTCCTGCAACTATAGATGATTCTTTCCTAGATGAACATTTGTTCTTGATAAAAGCTCACACTCCCTGGTATGCTGATATTGCAAATTATTTAGCTGTTAATAAGATGCCTTCTCATTTTTCTCTTAAAGAATGAAGGTTGCTAGTTGAGAAAAGCTTTAATTTCTCTTGGATTGCTGATTGTTTATTTTATACTGGACCCGCCCAATTCATGATTCGGTGTGTCAGAGAAGATGAAATGTATGCCATGATGAACAATGTGGGGGCCATTTTGTTGCTAAAAGAACAACACTTAAAATTCTTAATACATGATATTATTGGCCATCTTTGTATAAAGATGCAACTTTGAATATACTAGAAAGTGTGATAGATGCCAATGCATGGGTAGGCCTACCAGATTTGATGAGATGCCACTGCATCCCCAAATATTGGTTGCACCATTTGACAAATGGGGATTGGATTTTGTTGGGCCTATTAATCCTCCTTCCAATGGAAAATCCTATATTCTAGTATGTACTGATTATGTTACCAAATGGGTGGAAGCATGAGCAATGACACATGCAAGAGATAATAAAGTGGCTGAATTTCTCTATGAGGAAATATTTACATGCTATGGAGTCTGAAGGGAGATTGTTTCAGATCAAGGACCACAGTTTACTTCCACATTAATTGCAGCATTGGTTAATGAATATAATATCATACATAGGAATTCTACTCCGTACCATCCTCAGGCAAATGGTCAAGTGGAAGTTACAAACATAGAATTGGAAGCTATTCTTACAAAGACAATAGCTCTTCATAAAAAAGATTGGTCAAATAGGCTTCCTGAATCCATTTGGGCATACAGAACAACATGGAAGGCAACAACTGGTGTAACACATTTTAAAATGGTGTATGGAAAAACAACAATGATTCCCATTGAGTTTGAGCATAAAACTCTTAGGAAAACTTTGCAATTGAATATGACTCTCTCAGAAGCACAAAAAGGCCACATCATGCAATTGAATGCTCTAGATGAGCCGAGAAAAATGGCTATCCAGCATACAGAGATTATTCAACATCAATGAGCTAAATGGCATGATAAGTATATCAAGGAGAAAAAAATTAAATCTGCCGATTGGGCATTGCTATATGATTGTAGATATAAGGATACTATTAGGAAGCTACAGACACGTTGGTTGGGGCCATATGAAATAGATGAAGTTTTTCAAAATGGAGCAGTTAGGTTGACAACAATAGATCCAGTCAGATTCAAACTTTTGGTCAATGGTCATCGACTATGCCTTTATCATAAGCCTGCAACAAAAGAACAATTCCTACAATAATTTGACAACCAATTACAGACCACAATTCCTGCAACATCTGAAGAAAACCTTCTTGCCACAATTCCTGCAATATCTGAAGAAAACCTTCTTGCCATAGTTCCTGCAACATTTGAAGAAAACCTTCTTGCCATAGTTCCTACAACATCTGAAGTGGCCATTCTTGACGCAGTTCCTGCAGCTTCTGCAAGGGACCTTCTTGATCTTCAGTCTTAAAATTCCTCAGGCATACCTTCATAATAACCATTTCCATACTTTATGGAAATACCGTTATTTGCTAATAATTTTCTCATCCACCTCATCCCATTTCATTTCTATTTCTGTCACATCATTCACTTCACGTCATCTCATCTCATATTGTGAATAGCTAATCATTTAATTGCAACATTAATTAGTACGACTGTAGGTATGTGTATTATTTATTTTTCTTTTAATTATGCATTTATTCTTTCATTATGATTATTACCTGATATGATTTGCATAATCCGCATACCCTTCCCTCTGTCCTTTTTCACATGTGTGGACACGTGTCATCTTAAGTTGGGGGGGTGTTTTATGGTTCGATTTACGAGTTGCGTAATTATGTGTCCTTGTCAATAATGTGTTTTAATTTTCTTGATATCATTTTTGAATGAGAAATCATGTAGCACGAGTGAGTAGTTCATCCTGCCACCATAGTTGATGTAAGGTGCTGAAGAAGAAGTAAAGGATTTCAGAGCAAGAATTTTCAATTTTGCAGGATATTTTAGTCTTTCATTTTGTTGTGGTAATTGTTTTTGAAAGCCAAGTTAGCCATGGGACGATCCCCTATCCGTCATGAGCCTATAGTTCATGATGCTTTTTTGCAGGACAACCAGTGTGAACATTACTTCCGGACATGTGGGTGGAATGACTATATTTTAAAATTTGATAGATTTTAATGGGGAAATTGCTCATGAATTTATGCGCACATTCAGTGAAGGAGAGGCCTCTGTCAAAGGGTTAAGGGCCATAATGTAGTGAATAGCCGAAGTCACTGGGTTCCTGTAGGATGGAGAACTATTTCTTGAGGCGAAAGATGGAAGAAGTGCTAGGGCAGAGTTTACTTACCTAGCTGACAGACCTCTGAGTGTGGACAAGCAAGGAACTAAACATACATCTCTTCTAACTTAATGGCCACAGGTTGCATTTAATGTGATGAAATGTATAACATGTGATGGTAGGTACTCCAATCTACATTTTGTTCATTATAAATTATTGAGTCATCCGTGGCAATGACCGAAGGATGAATGTTCCAAATTTCTTGTATCGTCTTATCTCCATTAGTGCAAAGAAAACACATAGGGGTAGTAACCATTCTGTTAGTCATCATGGCTTGATCAAATTGTTGGTAGAATGGTCCCTTAGAGATGTCTCACAAATGTCATGGGGAGAGTTTGAGGATATCCTGCAATTTGGAGAAGAAAATGTTCTTGCTGCAAAAGTAATTGCAACTCAAGAGGAAATATCAGAGAACCCTCATCTCTTAGGGTTTTTGCAGCAAACAAACCTCCTATTGCTGAAGAAGCCTTGCTTGATGCAAAAGAAATGGTAATTGAACCAAATATTGAGCATCCCTCCACTCAATCTCAAAGTGGAGCTGCATCTTCTAGAAGGAAAGGAAAGGAAAAGAAAAAGAAAAAGGTGATGTAGAGGAAGAGACCGTAGAATGGCCTCAAGCAGCGCAGGTTTCTCCTGCAGCTAAAAAATGCAAGGTAAAGGAAAATTTTCTTGCAGCAACACCTCCTGCAGCAACATCTCCTACAACCACTCAGGAATTGCAATTAAGAAGGAGTCGTCGGGTTAAATGAAGAAATCATGCAATAGGGGATGTGAGTGAAGTCATTTATGTGGAAACGTTAGAATTAGGGCACATAAGTCAAACAGAGGGTCAATTGCAAGAAGGACATGGAGCCAAAAGACTGTCAAATTTGGCACATGTAGCAGAGTAGTTTGAAGAATAGGCCAAACTAGTTGATGTAATTTCTTTATGTTTTAAGTTGCATATTGGGATAGTGTTTGAGTCATGTGATGTATTAGAGTTTTGATTATGTGCATTCTGAATGTTAGCCAAACCCACTGAACTCTGTATTGTTTTAACTTAGTATTCCTATAGTTATGCAGATTGTTATGGTGATTTTATGCATGGATGTATAAATGTTGTAATTGTATGTAGGAAAAGCGGTTCAGTGGAATCCAAAATGTGGAAATATTTCAAGGAATTGTCCACACACCCATGAGACTCTTGGTGCAAGTTATGGAGTCATGAGGAATGACTCAACTTCCCAAGGTGGGTTCCATGGTTCTCTATCTCACAAGGTTCCTCAAACCAATGCCTTTGCTCTCAGATCACTGAGCAAATTGACTTAGGGATGACGAATGCAAGAACGAGGGATGCTTTAGATTAAGTTTTAATATGAAATGCATCCTATTTATGCATGATTCTATTAAATGAGTTAAACTAGATTATAAGATGACAAGATTAGTAATAATACTATCCTAACATGATATACTAGTTATATGATTTAAGCTAATGATAATAGAAATGCTCTAAAATGCTTATTAGATTAATTCCTATTACAAAGAGAGGCTAGATGCATGCTAAAATTGAGTATAAGTGTGATGCTAAAAACTTGGAGATATCAAAATGGAGGAATGAGGGCTCTATTTATAGAGAAAATAGGGCAATGGATGGTCAAAATTGGGGGAGTTTATCAAGGGTCAAGATTGAAAGTTATCAATCCATGTTTACAATTTCCACCAATGAAATGGTGATAGTTTGTGAGATTCTGCGAGAAGTGAGAACCGAGCCAAGATCTAATGTCGGTCGTAGATCACATGCAACTCCTCATGCAACGGATGATCGAAGATCAAAATAGCTGAATGAAGATAATTTCGACATGAGAGAGAAATAGAGACAAATAAGAGAATTTGGAGAAGACTCTCACCAAGCTATCACTTCACTTGCTTAACTAGTGAAGGTGAGAGTATAGTGCTTATTATATAGAAAAATATAAGCATATACATCCAAGGGGTGCATTAACTCCTATTCCCCATAAAAAGTGGGAGGTTTTACCTTCTTGGTAAATGCTAAAACATGTGGCATAACCTCCTTACATGAAGATAAAAAAGGAGTTGAGAAAGTTGGCACAGGCCAAAAGAGTGTGAAACCCAACTACCCCATAACCCACTTAGGAAATGACAAAATAGTGGTTATGAGAGGTGGCACAACAAGCCAAAAGAGGGTGTGTAACTCAACTACCCATGTGAGGTGGAGAGTTACACATGTAGTTGAAGTATTTCACCACGTGTCCTCATATAAACCACTCCTATTAACCTAAGCAAGCTTAAATAATATATGTGTAGGAAAAATAAATACCCCCTAACATAAGGAAAATAAAAAACCTACACTAACACCCCCCTTAAACGTAGCTTAGGTGGGTGAAAATATGGGTCTCGGCAAATGCAACCATGTTAGGTACCCATGTACATAGATAGCCCCCCCAAAAGAAGAAGCCCCCCATAAGAGGAATAGCCCCCCACTAAATAAGGAGAGAAAGAAAGAAAGAAAGAAGGACTAAAAAGTCCCTCCTGAAGTAGACACCTATCGTATCCCAAGCAGAGATTGCAAATGAAGGAACTTGCTTTCAGTGAAGGGTTTGGTGAAGATGTCCGCAGTTTGCTCCATTGTAGAACAATACTTAAGATCAATGATGCCTTCCTGAATGAGCTCCCGAATATAGTGCATATGTATCTCAATGTGTTTCGTCCTCTAGTGATGAACTAGATTTCTTGAGATCTGTATAGCACTTTGATTATCACCAAAGATGATAGTAGGCTTCCTAACTGGAATACCAAACTTAGTGAGAATATTTTGAAGCCAAATAACCTCAGTGGTGGCATTAACTGCCCCTCGATACTCAACCTCTGTTGATGAAAGAGCAATTGCAGACTGCTTCTTACTCGACCAAAAAACTGGACCAGAACCAAGTGAGAAGCAATACCCTGAAGTGGATTTGTGATCTTGAGAATCACCCACCCAATTTGAATCCATATATCCCACCAAGTCAATATCCATGCCTGCTGCATACTGAATTCCATAATTGTGAGTACCCTGAATGTAGTGGAGAATCCGCTTAACTGCTTTCCAATGCAACACATGTGGCTCCTGCATGAATCTAGAGACCATGCCCACCGCATATGAAATGTTAGGTCTCGTATGAGTCAAGTAGATGAGGATCCCAAAAATTTGTCGATATAAAGTGCTATCAACCAAGGGTGAAGAGCACTTAGCCTCAAGTTTGACCCCAGACAAAAAAGGAGTAGGTGCAGGCTTACAATCAGCCATGCGAAATCTAGAGAGCATATCGAGTGCATACTTGGGTTGTCCAAGGAAGATGCTTGAAGAAGATTGAGTAATCTCAATTCCCAAGAAGTAATGTAGAAGACCCAAGTCTGACGTCAGAAATCTATCATGTAGAGCAATTTTCACTACCTTGATGGTGGATGAGTGACTCCCTGTGATCAACAAGTCATCAACATAGAGAACTATAAATGTGAGAGTATCATCCTGGTGCAAAATGTAGACATTTGGATCAGAATGGAATCAAGTAAAACCAACTATTAGAAGGAAGGAGTCCATCTTGGCATACCAAGCTCGAGGAGCTTGTTTGAGGCCATAGAGAGACTTTCGAAGTTGACACACAAGTGAAGGATCTTGAGCAAACCCTTGTGGCTGTTCCATGTAGATTTCCTCCTGAAGGTCACCATGAAGAAATGCACTCTTGACATCCATATGATGAACTTCCCAATGATGGGTTGCAGTAATAGCAAGGACAAGCTGGATGGAATTCATCTTAGCAACTGGAGCAAAAGTCTCAGAGTAATCAACCTCTGGAACTTGGGAAAATCCTTTTGCCACCAAGCGAGCCTTATACTTATCAATCAACCCATTTGCTGCAAATTTTGTTCGATAGATCCAGTTGCATCAAACAAGTTTCCTTCCTTTAGGAAGAGGAACTAAATCCCATGTGTGATTCCTTTCCAAGGAATTAAACTCTTCTTGCATTGCAACATCCCATTCAGGAACACTTGTAGCTTCTCGAAAAGACTGTGGATCAGAAGCTGAAGCAATGAAGAGATGTGGAGCTTGCTGAAATTGTGACCTAGTTCTTCTAGAATCTGATGGATCACCAAGCTAATCTCCCACTGACTCAAAAGTTTGTCGAGCCCAAAGAGGCACTGAAGCTGGAGAGTCTGGGGGAGAATCATCAACCTCTGAAGGATGACTATGAGAAGAATGTGAATCCTCACCATCATTGTCACCATCCGAAGTGGAGGAAGAAGACTCCTCAATAAGATTGGGAGGATTAAGATCCTCGCAAGAACTATCATCATCATGCAATGTCTCCAATGTGATAGTGGATGGAGAAGTGGTATGAGAAGAAATAGAAGAACTCTCCTCAAAACGAACACTCCTCTCAATGAACAACTCATGTGTAGAGGGATGGAGAAGTCTATACCCTTTGACATCATCTGGATACCCAACAAATATGCAAGGCTTGCTCTACGGATCCATAGCCTTGCGTTTCTCTACTGGAATGTGGGCCCATGCAAGAGAACCAAACACTCTGAAATGCTTAACTGTAGGTTTCTGACCGGTCCAAGCTTGAAAAGGAGTTACCCCCTTCACAAATTTATGAGGAACTCGGTTCTGGATGTAACATGCACAATTGATGGCCTCTGCCCAATATTGAGGTGCCAAAGACTTGGAGTGAATCATACAATTTTCCATCTCCTTCAAGGACCTATTCTTCCATTCTGTGACACCATTCTACTGAGGACTGTAAGGAACTGTGTGCTGCATGTTGATACCTTCTGAAACACAAAATTGTTCAAACTGATTATTAACATATTCACCCCCATTATCTGTACGTAGAATCTTGATGAACTTCCCAGATTGTTTCTCTGCAAAAGCTTTGAAATCTAGAAAATTCTCAAATACCTCAGACTTTTGTTTGAGAAAGTAAACCCATGTAAATCTGGAAAAGTCATCAGTAAATGTTAAGACATATCTAGCCATGCTGAAAGATGGTTGTGGAAATGGTCCTGCTAAGTCACTATGTACCAACTCTAATAGCTATGGAGCTCTCCATGCTTTGCCTTTATCATACTTCTCCTTAGGATGCTTACCAAGAATACATCCCTGGCAAACTCCATCAGAAAATTGAATAGAAGGCAACTCTGAAACCATGTCCTGTTGACTGAGTTGTTGCAAGTAACGATAGTTCAAGTGGCCAAATCGTTGATGCCACAAATAACTAATCTCATCTGCATGAGTGAGTAATCTGCATGAGTGAGTAAAACTGTCGAAGAGTCAGGAACAAAGTGAGAAAACTGATATAATTTGGATTGATGATCTGCTTTTCCCACAGCAATAGTAGACCCATTATACATTTCACTGATTACCACTGTATCTGGTGTGAAATCAACTTGCTTGCTAGAACCAGTGTGAGTGATCTGATAAACAGATAGGAGATTAGTTGATAAAGATGGAACACAAAGGACATCCTTAAATGTTCCTTCACCCACATCAATAGACCCTCTCCCATGCACTTCAACAGGAGTGTCATCACCCATTAGTATGGAAGGCATAGAACATGGCTCTAAAGAGGCGAAATCATCTTTTGAAGAAGCCATGTGGTGCAAAGCATCCAAGTCAATTATCCAAGAATTGGGTTGTGAAGCAACAGCAACTAGGGCCTTACCCTTTCCTTTCCCTTTACTCTTATCTATATCCTTAGAAGATCCTTCTGATGAACTCTGTTTGACTGAATTAGGTACCTTGATATTATTTTTTTCAAGAAGATTTCTTTAAACACTTATGTTCATTATGATGAGGCCTCTTACAATAAGAACACTTGACCTTCTCCTTCTTAGGTTGTTCACCTCTTGATGAAGAGGTCTGATTATCTGCTTTTGAAGAAGCAGATTTCTAATCTTTTTTCTTCTCTCCTTGGTTCTTTTGTTTCTTATCTTGCTTACTAGACCCTTTTTGTTCTTTTGTGCCTTGATTTACAACTAAGACATGTGACTTAGAGGGTTTTATTGTACCCATTTGAACCAATTTGTCTTGCTCCTTAGTGAGTTCTGCAACAAATTCATCCAGAGAAGGCATTTTGAATGTGGTACCTAGGGCACATTTTGTAGCATAGAATGTAGAAACAAACACTGAATAGTTAGGACCAAGCTTAGAAAGAATACTCAATATCAGTTGCTTATCATCTTTCTTAGTTTCACACCATTCCAACTGCAATCTTACAGACTTAAGTTTAGTGAAGAAGTCTTGTATAGTATCAAAATTGGTTGGATTCAACCTTATGAGTTCATTCTCTAACTGATGACCTCTTAGCTCATCCTGCTTAGAGGTTTTCCAAAGTGGTCCACACTGCATTTGGTGTAGTGGTAGATTCAATGTGAAAAAGAAGGTCTGGAGAGACTGACATACATAGAGTACCAAAAGCTTCATCACATTTATTAAACCATTTAATCTTTTCTGTAGCATCTTGAGGTTCAATTTCAAGTCCCATAGAAACACGATGATATCCATGTCTTTTCAGATATATTATCATCTTAGATTTCCATTCAATATAATTATATGGTGTTAAAAGTGGAATTATAGATGCATCCATGATAGTAGAAAATAAGATTGCAAAGAATCAGGAAAAGTGCAAGAAAGAAGGCACAAGAGACACCCCCCCTTTTCACTAGTCTCAGAAATCACCCCCCCCAAATATTACAAGGTTGGCACTTTATAATTAGTGCATTTACAAGGCTTTTTATCAGATTACAATTCTTTTAAGAAACCAATGGAGATTTTAAATACAAATAATTTGAGACAAGATCTGAAACAAATTAGCCTTATAACTGCTTAATTTATCTCAATACCTTTCCAACAACTATTAGTTTTTGAAAAACAAAGTTGTGAAGAGAAAGATATGACCAATTGAAGAGAAAAAGAAGCAGCTAATACAACCTTTAATATCTGATAGAAAAAGGCAAAAAATTTCAATTAGACCTACAATAATGGAGAGTGCTCATTTCTAGCTTTCCGTCAAGTATTTGTTTGCAAAAATCTGACACCCGAGGCAAAAGTTGTGCAACTTTTAAGAAAGGTTGCTAAATTTCCCTGATAGGAAAACGGCTTAGGCCTTGTTCAAGCTTGATTTCTGCAAAATTTATTAATTTTCTGGAAATACCATCTAAAACCTAGAAGTTTTTCGATGCTGGAAAGAAAACCCAGAAGTTGTTTTTCGTGAAAGTGAACAGAAGTTGGAGCACTAAAGCCGAAATGAAAACAACTCCAGTAAAAAATAAATTTACTTTGATTTTTTACTGTGTCCTCCAAACTCTGATTTTGGTGAAGTAAAAGTCACTTTTGACTTTGTCAAGCCTTATGGACAATCTGAAAATTCTTATTAAGCTTCCAATATTACTACAAAGCTGTAATCACCCAGATCTTACAAGAACACATACATGTACACCAGATTTAACTAGAAGCTATTTTCCTTTAAACTGTTCTGATTCTCCAGATCACATGAGAATGCAGGAGAAGAACATACTTAGTTTTTAAGGAAAATATTAGCTATATAAAAGTCTCAAATCCCTCAAATAAAAAAAAAAGAAGCAATGAGCTATACCAGACAATAAGCTCTGATACCATTTGAGATTCCTCGGGAAGCGAGAACTGAGCCAAGATTTGATGTCGGTCGTAGATCACATGCAATTCCTCACGTAATGGATGATCGAAGATCAAAATAGCTGAATGAAGATAATTTCGGCATGAGAGAGAAATATAGACAAATAAGAGAATTTGGAGAAGACTCTCACCAAGCTATCACTTCACTTGCTTAACTAGTGAAGGTGAGAGTATAGTGCTTATTATATAGAAAAATATAAGCATATACATCCAAGGGGTGCATTAAATACTATTCCCCATAAAAAGTGGGAGGTTTTGCCTTCTTGGTAAATGCCCAAACATGTGGCATAACCTCCTTACATGAAGACAAAAAAGGAGTTGAGAAAGTTGGCACATAAGGCCAAAAGAGAGTGTGAAACCCAACTACCCCATAACCCACTTAGGAAATGACAAAATAGTGGTTATGAGAGGTGGCACAACAAGCCAAAGGAGGGTGTGTAACTCAACTACCCATGTGAGGTGGAGAGTTACACATGTAGCTGAAGTATTTCACCACGTGTCCTCATATAAACCACTCCTATTAACCTAAGCAAGCTTAAATAATATATGTGTAGGAAAAATAAATACCCCTTAACATAAGGAAAATAAAAAACCTACACTAACACAGTTGTCAACATAAGACTTCTTGAGAGGAGAGGTAAGGAGCATTAAATTCTTGAGAAGACCTCATGGTTACCTTAGAAGGTAAGGGTTAAGGTTAGGTTAGGGTTATTTAATGGATAAAGCTTTTACCCAATGGGTAAACTCTTGTGCAAAGGTTAAAGGGATAACCATGGTCCAAGAAATGAATGCTTGATGAGACCCTTGGGTTAGAAGAGGGTTGAGTTAGGAAAAAAGTCTCCAATCATGCCACTAAGGGTTAGTTAACCATTAATGGTTCAGAAGACTTTGGGGACAAATTTGTAAGAGTCCTTCCAAATTTGGGAGTTTTCAACAAGTTAGCTTGTTGAAGGCATAAAGGCTTTAATGCCTTTTGAAGACTTTACTCCAAATTTGAGAAGTGACCTCCTCAAATTTAGGGAAAAGGGATAATTGATGGGTTTAGGTTAATTGATTAGGATTAGATAGGTTCTAGAAGAATTTAGGAAGAGGGTTAGGAGGCAAGTGGGAGATGTAGAAAAATGCAAGTGGATGAGGGATAATATGATTTAATTAAAATAAATTGCTTTATTTCAATTTGGTTGCAAGTTGGGGATTTAAATAAACTAGATTTATTTAATTGGGGTAAACTATTTAAATGTAAATTTAATTAAAAAGTAGAGAGAAGGGATTTAATTAAATAAAATGATTTATTCAATTAAATGATATAAAGGACTTAAGTGAATTTAAATAAATAAATTGAATAATTTATTTAATTAAATAGAAGAATGTGGATGATTTAATTAAATTAGATTTAACTAAATAGAGGAATGAGAATAAAATGAACATTAAATATTCATTTAGGAATATGGTCATTTTTATACATCTACATTTTGCCCCTCTTTGAAGTGACGTGTGTGCACATGTTAATTCAAAGAAAAATGATGTGTCATCATGATTTGGTTATGATTAGTGTGATGTTGTGTTAAGATGTTCATGTTGTGCCCCAGATCTGGTAAATGATGTTGATAATGCCCCCTAAGGAGATGAATCAAAAATTTGAAAATTTGATTTGATTTGATTTGGTAAAGTTCATGGCATTTTAAAATTTTGTTTATGTTGAATGCGATAAGTTGATTCATCTCCCGATAATGATGTTTGTTGGGGTTAGAATAGAGATCATGAGCAATTTACGTGCTCGTCTACGCAACCCTAATTTTCATTTACCCTATAAAAAGGTAAAAAGTGATTTATTTTGTCTCATTTGTGCTTGTTGACTTTGGAGAAAGTGACACTTGGAGAAAAAGACAAAATGTCGATTCCCTTCGCTTCTCATCGACTCGAGTGCGTTTGGAGGTATCGAAGGCCCGCCACGTATGGACCACCGGCAAGTCATCATTTTTGACCCCTTTTTTATTTTTGTTTTATCATTTTTATTCAGGTTTTTCATTTTTTGCATGTGGATTTAACGGTTTAGCGCGTCGGGTAAAAATCACAGCGCACACGATAAGTAGCATAGCATGTGGGATTTTATGAACTAGGGTAGCGTCCAGGTAGGTTAGAATAGCACAAGGGGGGGTTAGGGTAGCACATTGACATATTTTAGTGCATCGAGTGCACAGGGTAGCTCATAGGGGGAAGCGGGTAGTGCATCGCTTAGACCTAGCGGGTAGGGTTAGTCGTGGGTCACATGGGTAGGTTAATGTAGCGTGTAGGTGGACATAGTGCAGCGGGGTAGGCTTGCAGCACAGGGCCAGGGTAGGATAGCACATGGTCGAGGGTTAGTGCTTAGGGTATTTTAAGTGGCGCATTTAGAAAGAAGGGTAGCACATAGTTGCAGGCTAGCGCTTAGGGTTAATGGTGTAGCAAATGTAGAAGGTTGGATAGCGCATAGCTAGCAGCTTAGCGCTTAGATAAAATTGTTTAGCGCGTGGGAAGAAAAATTTGGGGAAAGTAGGATTCTGGTAAGGATTATGAGATGAAGAAAGATAGGTAGGTGTTTGCTAGTTTTGCTGGGATGGGTGTGATAGGTAGGCTACATGTTTGCTGTCATTTGTTTTGATAATTTGTCGAATATGAGTTCCGATATGGTTTATTTGATATGGATTTTGGAGATAACTTGATTTGATTTGCAATGTTTCAAGTTGATGTTGATATATTGATATGATATGATGTGGATTTTGATATGGATGTTTGATATGAACTTGATTTGATATGCATTGTTTCAAGTTGATAGAAATGTGGAACTTGAGTTGTTTTACAAGTTGATATGATTGTGGAACTTGAGTTGTGTTACAAGTTGATATGAATGTGAAACTTAAGTTGTGCTACAAGTTGATATGAATTTGGAACTTGAGTTGTTTTACAAGCTGATATGAATGTGAAACTTGAGTGGTGTTACAAGTTGATATGGTCTGATATGGATATGGATTTGATATGATGTGGAACTTGATTAGATTTTCAATGTTTCAAGTTGATATTGATCTGATGTTCATATGGATTGATTTGATGAGGAAACTGATATTGGACATGTTTTTCTTGTGACAGGAATGACTTGGGGTTGTGCAGTTGCGAGAGTGATTTTCGAGACCGTGGTCATTGATACCACGATTGACACAGGAAGATAGGGATGCTATTGAGAGGTGTGGACTATCCTCTTTGTTGGACATGCCCCGGTATATCATTAACCAAGGTTTATTGATAGCTTTGGCCGAGAGGTGGCATAGTGACGCCAACACCTTTCATTTGGCGACAGGTGAGATCACAATGACACCTAAGGATTGCTACCGGATTTTGCGGATTCCCGTGGTAGGTGCACTTTTACCCTATGAGCAAATGGAGGAGGGCGGGATAGAGGCACTTCACCGGATTCTGCATGATGAGCATATTTGCGGGTATGAGATCCCATGGCAGGAGTTTATTGATTTGGATTATGCTCCTCTACCATTAGTGCTAGTAGGATTCATAGGTGGGTTTTTATGTCCCGATCGTAGGTCGAAGGGACTGACAGTAGGATGGGGGTTGGTCTTGGAGGACATGGTGACATAGGGTCGCTGATTCACATGGGGGTATGCTATGTTGGCCCACTTATACAGGGATCTGCATCAGGTTGTTTACTTGGGATATAATAGTCTATCAGATGGGGTTACACTACTACAGGTATGGGTGTGGGATCATATTCCCGCAGCTAGGCCACTTGCAGACAGAGATAGGCCTGTTGGGTGCACCTATGCCTATGGATATTGAGGGATAGTTATCCAGCGTAAGCTGGGCTAACTGGAGCATTGGAGGCGAGTGCTAGATGATATTGGTATGGTCGTTTAGAGACCATATATGGATTGCGAGGTATGGGCAGAGGATGGGATGGAGATGCCCTATGTCTACATGTCCCGATTTCTGATAGGGCGGACGCTCTTTGTGATTGAGAGATTCCTGCACAACCGAGTGTTGCGGTAGTATGGATGATACCAGGGGATTCCACAGGGAGCATGTTTGTATGCTCGACGAAGGAAGGATGTACCAGAGTGGGGACCTACTATCGATAGCGCGATGGTGGTTGAGGAGTTCTTTCACCTAGCTGACCAGATATGGGACTATGCGTATGGGATAGTGGATACGGGGATGATGGAGGAGTTCGCAACACTGTTTGCGGTGCATGGTGTGGCTAGGATATCAGATCCAACAGAGGTGATTCCTATTTTTAACGATGATGAGGATGAGCAAGCTGAGAGGCTAAGGAGACAGGGAGAGGATGGAGAGGAGCTGGATGAGGGAGGTGGGGATGGTGGAGGTGATGATGGTGGAGATGGTGGAGTTGGTGGTGACAAAGGGATACAAGTGGAGAGAGTTGTGCGGCGGGCTGCGGAGGATAGAGGAAGAGGAGGCTTGGTTATTGGAGCTAGGGGTGAGGAGTGGGTAGGAGAGGTGATAGCAGCAGTGGGAGGGACAGATGAGTTTAGATGGCCGGCCTAGAGGAGGAGGTTAGATGTTTTACACCCACCAGCACCGAGGATAGGGGGAGGGATAGGGGGTACCACTTCACAGGTACCCCTCCAAATTTGGATTCTGACTCACCGGGAGGATGCTCAGATTAGATCCTTACAGTTATCAGTGCAACACCTACAGACACAACTACTGATGCATCAACAATAGATTACACAGTTGACCACTGAGCGGGATACAATTTTGGAGTGGTTGGGTCAAGCCGAGGCTTGAGCAGAGACTTTTGACAGAGCGGTTGTGGGTGGCTCGATGAGAGACACCCTGAGGGATTTGTCCTATACAACCAAGGAGGTTGAGTATTATCGGAGGCACTATGAGGATGCGGTGCCCTGAGAGCATAGAGTTCCTAGTTTCACAACAATGAGATCTAGTTGATCTAGGCAGACGGGGTGGAGGACAGAGAGAAGAGACATGACAGGGCCTACTTGATAGGATCCACCTAGAGATCCAGGTGTAGGGACATTTGCTGCGATACCGTCACCCTCAGGAGATAGTCATACTTGAGAGACGTTGTCTCCTTTATATTTGATCATTTTGTTGTACTATGAGACATACATGACATATTTTGTACTTGATCATTTTTGAGATACATATACGACACCATTTTCCTTGATCCTCATGTGATGTGTTATGGATGATGCTTTCTATATGATTTTGATGTCTCTATGATGATGATGCAATGTTTAGATGTATGTGATTTGATATGTGATGAATATGATGTTGTGAGATGTATCTTGAAAATGAGATGCATGATAATGATATGCTGTGAGATGTATCTTGAAAATTAAATGTATGATAATGATATGCTGTGAGATGTATCTTGAAACTGAGATGTATGATAATGATATGTTGTGAGATGTATCTTGAAAATGAGATGTATGATAATGATATGCTATGAGATGTATCTTGAAAATGAGATGTATGATAATGATATGCTGTGAGATGTATCTTGAAAATGAGATGTATGATAATGATATGCAACTAAGTGTAAAATGATATGCAACTAATTGTAAAATGATATGCAACTAATTGTGAAATGACATGCAACTAATTAAGCATCCGCATTCTTTCGTTTGTCATTCCTGTATAGTCACATGTTTTTGCTTTCTTTGTAGTTATCATCATTGAGAATTGATTTGTTGGGATATGTTGAAAATTTATACAAGCATAATGGTATAATTGAACCATAATGATTTTAGAAAAATTTACATGATTTTTGATTTTGTAAGATAGCACAAGCGTCAAGGTATAATTGAACCAAGATGACCTGAGTGCGGCTTGCGTATAAACATACAAGATTAAACCATTTGTATGTGCAAAGTGGAATCATATCTTCAGTGATATGCTTTGAATCACGTCTCAAGACAAGTATTTGCATAGTACAAGTGATCGCCTCATAGACAGAAAACTAAAAAAAATAAAAAATTGGAGTCCCCATGACTTTCTCTAGCTTGATGCATCGTTGAGAAAATGTAGAGGATCCAATAGTTCAAAAAAAGTTCAAGCACAAAAATAGTCAAAACTTCATGTCAGATGCAAACATTTGATACTTCAGAAAATCATCCATCATGCGTTGTGAATCCTTTTAAGTGATCAGTGTTTGCTCGCGTGATTTGTTGATTTGTTTGCTGAATATGATGTTCTGAGTTTGCTACAAGTTTGGATTTAGGATGGAGTTTTGATCAATGTTGCCCCTAGCTAATGTTACCTCCTGATGTGGATATACACAGTGATTACCAAGCCATGGTAGATGATGAAATGGTATTTGGAATAACAAGGACAGTGACTACACTAAGTATGTCCTGAAGAATGGTATTTTGATAAAGTGTTGGGTGATGGTTGATAGTGCTTGATTATGGATGTAAAGGCTCGTGAGTAAAGATAGATAGAGCAGCTGTCCTCTTACAATAGCATCTATTGCCAGGTTTTCACTAGTTGCTTTTATTGTACCTTTTATTTGCTTTTTCTTTATTTTTGATATTTTTGACTTTTTTGACTTTTCCGTGCAGTAGACTGCTCAAGTATAGTATTTCTTCAAATGGATGCTATTAGTTGGTTCATCAAGCACATCTCCTTATGAAGTTGTTAGCCGATAAGCACCTGATCCATAGGCTGATATGATAACATGGGGACCTAACCAGTTAGGTTCAAACTTTCCTTCCTTTTCCCAATCCTGTTGATTTCTGGGATTTTCTTTGAGGACTAGGTCACCAATTTAAAAAATCCTAGAGATGAATTTGTGATTGTAGCTTCGGCACATGCATTGGTGATATGCTTTGAGGTGAGTATAGGCATGTTGGCACTTTTCATCTAGAAGTTCTAGCTCTTGCAGTCGGTTTACTCGATACTCTTCATCAGGAATGAGGCCTTTCAAAGATACTCCAAAAGATGGAATCTCTACCTCCAGGGGTAAAATTGCCTCTGATCCATACACCAATGAATATGGCGTAGCTCCCATAGGTGTGCAGATGCTATTTATGTATACCCAAAGTGCTGGATTGAGTTGCACGTGCCAATCTTTGCTTGCATCATTCACTATTTTCTTGAGGATTTTCAATATGGTTTTGTTGGATGCTTTGGCCTGACCATTCCCTTGTGGGTAGTAAGGTTAGAGAAATGACGTTGGATCTTGAATCTGTCACATAGTTCTCACACATCTTGGTTCTTGAAAGGTCGTCCATTATTTGTGATGATAGAACTTGGAATGCCATATCTACAGATTAGATAATTAAGAATAAAAGAGGCAATTTGTTTCCCAGTCATTGTGGTCATGGGGACCGCTTCAATCCATTTGGTAAAATATTCTATTGCAGTGATAATGAACTTGTGTCCATTTGAAGATGAAGGATGTATTTTTCCGACTAAGTCCAGTCCCCACTGGCAAAAGGGCCAGGATGTTGTGAATGGTTGCAGTTCCTGTGTTGGTGCATGTATAAGATTGCCATGGATTTGGCATTTAGGACATTTATTTGCAAAATGATAAGTGTCCTTTTCCATTGTCGATAAATAATATCCCATTCGTAGAATTTTTTTAGCAAGAGTAGGACCACATGAATGTGTGCCATAGATACCTTCGTGAAGCTCTTGTAAAGTAGAGTCAGATTCATTACGATCAAGACAACGAAGAAGAGTACCATCTAGACCTCGATGGTACAAAGTGTTAGTAGTGAGACTATAATGGGTGGCTTGCCGAATAAAGTTGCATTTTTGGTTTCGAGATAGATCAATGGGTAAGATATTGTTTTTAAGATAGTCATATATTGTTCCGTATAACGGAGAGTCATAAATGGTCAAGGCATATATAACCTGGGATTCAGAATGGTCATAGGTTGGGGAGAACAGTTGCTCTACCAGAAATTCATAACGACTCTGTTGTTCTAGAATTTATAGAAATGAAGCAATAGTAGCCATTGCATCGGTTTCTCTATTGTCCAACCTTGGTATTTGCTCAAAGGTGATGTGTACAAAATATTGTTTGAAATCATCCACCATTCGTTTGTATGGTAGCAACTTGTCGTCTTTGATCTGATAGTCATTGTTGATCTGATTGATGGCTAGTTGTGAATCTCCATAGACTTTTAATTATGTGATTCTCCATTCCATGACCATTTTGATCCTTGTAACCAGTGCCTCATATTCAAAAATGTTATTTGTGCATGGAAACATTAGTCTATATGATCTTGGTATGGTGTGTCCGTTAGGAGTGATGAACAAAATGCCAACACCTGAGCCTTGTTGAGTATAGGATCCATCAAAGTATAAGGTCCATTGTTTAGTGGAAATAGCAAGAACATCCTTGTCCAGAAATTCAATCTCCATTGTTTGTTTTCCAGGTAGCGGTGCTTCAGCTAGTTGATTTGCAATTACTTATGCTTTGATAGCTCGTCGCTCTATGTAGTGGATATCAAATTCATTGAGAATCATGACCCATTTAGCTAATCTGCCTGTAAGAGCTGCTTTGTTGAGCAAATATTTGAGAGGATCAATTTTTGTGACTAGCTTAATTGTGTGAGCTAGCATGTAATGCTGAAACTTTTGAGAAGCAAATACCACTGTTAGACAAGCCTTCTCAATGAATGTATACTTGAGTTCACATCCGTTTAATGTCTCACTGATGTAATAGATAGTTCATTCCTTGCCTTGTTGATCTTCTTGTGCTAATAATGGCCCTAGTGATATATCTGTTGTTGATATGTAGAGAATGAGTGGTTTCCCTGCTATGGGTGGTACTAGAACTGGTGGGTTCATTAGATATTGCTTGATTTGATAGAATGATTCTGCACATTTGGCTTCCCATCTGAATGGTACATTTTTATGTAGCAAATGGTTGAAAGGTAGACTTTTATCTACTAGTTGAGCAATGAAATGCCTGATTGACTGGAGCCGTCCTTGTAGAGATCTGAGTTGGCTAATGTTCTTAGGTGGTGACATCTCCATGATGGCTTGTACTTTTGCTGGATCAACTTCAATGCCCTTTTCTGAGACTATGTAGCCTAATAATTTGCTTGATGTAACCTCGAATACACACTTCTTAGGGTTGAGCCTGACTTGAAAATTTTCCAATCTATCAAAAATCTTTTCTAAGATGCTTAGATGTTCTACTCGGGTAAATGATTTAGCTAGTAAATCATCCACATAGTCCTCCATGAAGGTATGCATCATGTCATGAAAGGTTGTTGTCATTGCCCGTTGATAAGTTTCCCCAACATTCTTTAAGCCAAATGGCATGATATTCCAATAGTATGTTCCCCAAGGACAAGTGAATGCTGTTTTATCTTGATCCTCTGGGGCTATCTTGATTTGATTATAGCCCAAAAAATCATCCATTAGTGATAGCATTGCATGACCTGCTGTGAGATCTACAATTATGTCAATACTAGGCAAAGGAAAGTCATCCTTTGGACAGGCTTTGTTGACATCTCTAAAATCGGTGCATATCCTGATGTTGCCATTTGGTTTTAAAACTGGTACGATGTTGGAAATCCATTCAACATAGTCGATAGCATGAATAAATCCGACGTCTAAGAGTTTCTTTAGCTCAACTTTGACCATGAGTGCTACATGTGGATTCATCTTTCTCAATTTTTTCTTGACTGGCTTAGCTCCCGGAGCAATGGACAAGTGATGCATGATTAGATGTGGATCAATCCCGGGAAGATCTGCATATGACCAAGCAAAATTGATTTTCTTTTCTTTGAAAAATTGGACAACCTCTGATCTTTCTTCTTCTGTCAAAGATTCTGCAAGGTGTATGTTTTTGGTTGCTTCTGTTGTACCAATGTTGATTGATTGAGTGGGCTCAATCAATATGGGTGATCGCTCTTGATAATGTCCAGGAATAGTGTCAAGTCTCCCATCTTTAGGTGCCTTAAAAAGGTTTTCACCCATGGATGTGTCCTTTATTTTTACTTTTTTTGTGATCTATTGCTGCCATTGACTGGTTTTCAGCAGTAGACCTTTTATTTCGTTGATTTTTGCGACTAAGAGACTTGGCACTCCCCTGATTACAGATGTCATTACTTTGCTCACTGGTAGAGTCTATTTTTGGGTTGACGGTACACAAGTAATGGATAATGGAATCATCGTTTGGGAAAATTGGTATGTCATGATTTTCAGGTTCGTCCTAGTCTATGAGGTTAAGAAAGATAAGTGGTAAAGAGTCATTAGGCTAGTCAAGTTCAGCTGCTGTAAGTGTCAGGATAGAGGTATCATCGTGGTTGGCTGGGATATTAAATAAGTTAATGATTTTGTCGAGGTCTTCGATGGTATCATCTTCTGTGTAGACTTGCTCATAATGTTGTTGCTTGTTTTCCTTGGTGTCATAGATATTATGTGGACCAAATTCAAGCAGTCTAGGTTCTGTGCCTTGTTCTTCTTGAGAAATGGGTGTATGACTGTCATTTGCAGCAATATCTTCAGTAACATTGGAATAGCTACCCCATTCATATTCATTTGAATCAGTCTCATAAGTATTATCCCAGATTCTGGTAGTGCTGTGGACTGGTATGTTGTAGGGTGAAAATAAGTCTTTGATGATTGATACAAGTCTGATAGTTTTCTCTGATTCTGTATTAGATCCTGCTTCCACTCTTTGCATTTGCTCATATACCATCTCTCCTCGGGGAGGGATGATGTTATCAGGAGGATTCTTCTTTGTTGGACACTGGTTCTTGAACATGATGTACTTCTGCAGTAGGTGCTTCCTTCTTTTTATTGATGGGCATCTCTTGATGTTGCTTTCTTTCTTGATATTCACATTCTTTGCGTATTATCTTTGCTGATTCAAATAGTGCCTCCTGCCATGAGTCCTCCTTGTATTTCTTCTTTTCCTTCCACTGAGGTTTTTGGTATTTTCTTGGTGTCTTCCTTGGTGGTAGAGTGTGTTCATAGCCCAATCCTGTTTTGTCTTTACAGAATTGTGAAGGAGGATCTAATGGTTCTGTGACGCCTTCCTGACATTTGCCGATAGGTCCTTTGCCATTGTATCCCATTTGTTGCATGATCAAGTAGCCTTTTCCATACAGGTGTGTTGGTATAGCTACTTCCATAGTAGCTGCTCTGTCTTGTTCCTCATCCTTGTATAGCCAACTAAGGATGTCCTTTTCCTCTGATTCATGTGCTAGAGTGCCCAGTTGGATAAATTTTCCATCAAAATTGGTGATGGGCCATGTTTCTTGATGTGTTGATGCTGTAGGTAATCCATGAGATTTAGGTGACGTTGGTAAGTTGGCTAAACACAAGGGTTCTAAAGAGTATTCTCCCATGCCTTGCTCTTTGATTTTCATTTTCTGCTTGAAATCCATAGATAGTGATTTAGACTTTTCTTGCTGAAGATCTGGTGCTGAGGAACTTTTCTTTTCTCTATTATGTGGAACCAAGCTGTCTTGGACTGCCCCCATAGCATTACAATGTTGAAAAGGGTTATGATATGCTGATATAGAAATCTCCTATCCATTATAGGGGAACTTAACACACTGGTGATAAGTAGAAGGTATTGCTTGCATTTCATGTATCCAAGGTCGACCCAATAAGATATTATATGTGAGGTCTATGTTTAAGACTTGGCACATAGTGTCCTTTTGTATTGGTCCTACTTGAATTGGCAACATTACTATTCCTTTGGATGATCTTTCTTCATCATCATATGCTTTGATAGTGATCTTTTTGCATGGATCAATAGATTGCTCAGAGAAGCCTAATGCACAGATAAGTTTCAAGGTACAGATATTGAGTCCAGCTCCTCCATCTATTAATACTCTTTTGAATTGATGCTTATAGACTAAGACTTCAATGTGGAGTGGAGTATTGTGAGGATGGCTTAATGAGATATTATCATGCTTAGAAAAGGTAAGGTTATGAGGCCCTGTCATGTGAGCTACCATGGCTTGGAATTTGTCAGCATACAAATCTTGAGGCACATTTGTTTCCAGTAGTGCTTATTCCAAGATGTCTTTGTGTTTTGGTGAAAGTTTCAGCAACTCCAATATAGATATTTGAGCAGGAGTTGTGCAGTTGACTGACTTGATCTTATTGAATTTTGGGTATGTTGTTTGTTGTTGACGCATGTCCCTTTAAGACATATTTTTGAGCTCTGGTGGTTACATTGACGGATTCATGTTCACGCTTGTCTTTGATTGTAATGACTTTTACGTGATTGTCCTCAGCTGATATATGATTGATGGTGTTATTGTATATGTGATTGATATGAGCTCCACGTGTATCATTTGAGGTTAAAGTTCCATCCTTGTTGTAGTTTGGAAGAGGATTCTTAAAGGCACCATGGTCACCATTTTTCTTGAGACCATCAACTGTTAAATTGCCTCTATCAATCATGTCTTGAACAATGTTCTTCATTCTCATGCAATCATTTGTTTGATGGCCTTTGTTGCGATGAAAATCACAAAAGTGTGAGTCATTCCACCAGGGTGGTTTGATTTGTGGTTCAAAGTTGTTTATTGCTGGTAAGGAGATAATTTTGTTTGCCAGGAGCTCTTTGAATGCTGACTCCAATGATTGCCCTAATGGTGTGTAGATGCGTTTGGTAAAGTTGTTGGTGTTACCTTGTGAATTTGTATTAGGTCCTCGATTGGTGTTATTGCTTTGGGTATTGTTGGTGTTGTTTGTGTTGAGATGATCTTGATTGGTATTTGGTGCATAAGTGTTAGTGCCTTGGTTAGCACCCTTTGGATTCTTTGTAGCTTGAGGATTTCTTGATAAATCCAACTAGTTGCTTGGATTTTACATCATTTGATTCGTTTCCTCCTTCATTGCCAATGTATTTGTTTCTAGTCCAGAATCTAGATTTGTCTAAGTTGTTGTTGTTTTGGTTGTTGTAGTTGGATGAATTTGTTCCTTCTTTGAAGAATTTCAATGTTCCTTTCTTGACTCATGCCTCCTCTACTTGGATGCCATTTTCAATTAATTTGGCAAAAGATGGTATGCATTGAAGTTTGAGTATGTAACTCATCTCACTATTCAAGTTGTCGATAAAAATTTGCATCTTTTCCTTTTCGGGCACATCTCGAGGATATCTCGAAACCATACGTTGCCAACGTTGAAGGAATACCATGAATGTTTCATTGTTTTTCTGCTTGGTATTACAAAAATCTAGCATAGTGATAGCATGTTGAATGTTGTAGGAATATTGAGTTATGAATTTGTTGACTAATTCATCAAATGATCTGACAGGAGGTGTGATTTTGGATACCCATTCCGTTGTTTGACCTCCCAAGCTTCTTGGGAATAACCTCATCAAATAGGTGTCATCATGGGAAAATTCAAGACTCATGGTACAAAATTCCCGAACATGATCACGAGGATCACTTTTCCCATCATATTTGTCAAATTTGGGAATATTTGAGTTTGGGGGAGAAGGTACCATGTTTAACCGTCTGTCAAAATGATAAGGACAAATTTCGTTCAAGGAATACCGTACTATTGTCCCTTGTTGCATGTCTTGCATTTGTCTTTGCAACAGTTTCATTTTTTGAGTGAGAGAAATCAAAGGCACATTTGTTTGCCGAGGGAAGAGTTCTTCCCTGGCATTGTTTCTAAGCTTTAATGGTGCGTGTTGGGGTATGTTTTGTTCAGGAATGTTTTGCTCGGGTAAATTCTATTTTGGTAGATTTTGCTCAGGTATGTTTTGTTCAGGGTCACGTGCTTCCTCCTCTCTTTGTCGTTCTTGATAATCATAATGTCGAGACCTTGTTCTAAATATGTCAGTATTGAAGTCTTCAGGGAGTTTAACTCCTTTGCTTGTGAGCATGAATAGGTATTTTTCTTTGTCAGTTTCCATGAGTTTTTCCACAGGTTTTTGAAATGAAGCGCTTTCTTGACACTCTTGGAGGAGTTCCTTAGAAATTTTGTTGTCTTCTAGATTTGGATATTCGAAAGGATTTGATAATCTTCAACCCATGCTAGACTCTGGTTGTGGTTCGCTTTGTTTGTTTTGTTGAGAGCGAGTAACATCGGGCATCTAGTAGAAAATTTCTGTGACAAAGGGAATGAACTCCTCTTTGATTTTTTGCTCAGGGGCTAGTGGTACAAATCGCGATATATCCTAAGTGATGCACACTTCGAGGAAGAAAGCTGGATTGATCTTTCCTCCTTGATTTAGGCGTTGACTGAATGCTTATTTTTGACAGAATGCTCTACTCCTCAATGGTTCCTTGTCAAATTCGTCTGTTTTGTCTTGAAGATACAAGTGCATATGATCGAGGAAAGTTCGATGAGATTTGAAGAGTTGGCAATTGATATATAAAAACCTATTCCGCTTGGCAAGTTTTAGAGAACTGGGTTGTTGTTTCCTCAACTTAGTGTTATGATAAATACTCTTTCTTCTCAGAATATGAGGATTAGTCATGCACAAGTGATCAATAGTTTCCTTTTCTTTGTTTTGGATTTAGTTATCTTGTTTGGAAACTTAAGTTTTACTTTATCAAATGAAGGTTTAGATGCCCCCTCACGACTAAACGTGTCAAATGATATGGAATAAGAGCTTTCCCGATATGGAAACTTGATTTGACAACTTGGAGTTTAAAACAAGTATGTTTTTGGATAAAAATCTGCTTGATTGAAGGACCTTTTGATATGTGTGATGATGTTTCTTGATTTTGATAGGAGAGACGTGTTTTATCCCTTGACTAGTTTTCAGATTTGGACAAATTTGTTTTACGGAAAACTTGCTTTTGGAGTAGTCTTGATACTTCGATTTGATTCTCCGTTTGATGAAGTTCAAGCTGAGGAAAGAAGGCTTCCTAAACTATTTTTAGATTTTTCAAAAAAAGCTTCTATTTTTCCCCCCATTTTCTCAGTTTCTGCTATGCGCTAAGACAGAAACCAAATGCGCTACTAAATTTTCACAACGCGCTAGAGAATAAACTCCATGCGCTAAGCTGCCCTTTTGACGCGCTAATAGGATTGTTTGAGTTTGTTTTATTTTGAAAAGTTTATGTGCTAATATGGGCTTCTAAAGCACTAACTGTTGACTCCAAAGCGCTAGTGCTTGATTCGGAAGTGCCAAGCTGTTGCTTCAATGTGCTAGACTATTTTCAGAAAGCGCTAAGTTTTTGAACTGCTGATTTTTGGACTGATTATTCGCTAAAGTTCAGAATAAATGCACTAAGTTGAAGCTTTTAAGCGCTAAAATATGGTTTCCAAGCGCTAAGATGTTGTTCTTATGCGCTAAACTGCTCTGATAGTTTGACTTGGTGATTTTTTGTAATTTTTGAACTTTGTTTTTAATGATGATGGATGATTTTCTGAAGTAATAAATGAAAGCATGACACAAAAGAGATAACCATTTTTCTTAGTCTAAACAATGAGTGTATGTTTTGCGAGGATGTGTTCAAATCCCTAGTATTTTAACAGGTTTAGATGCAACAAAATATAATTCAGTCAGACTCTTTATTCAAGGGTCATAAGTAATACCATAGCCCACTAGTCTCGATACTCCGTTAGCTCAAACAAGCTTGTCACCCCCTAGGGGGCGCCCATTTTTTTGCCTTTTGCCAGAAATTAACCCAAAGTGAATTGCTTCACAATTGAATAGTTATCTTGGGAGATATATGGTGAGCGATCTTGGGGGCGGATTCTTCCCCACCCTTGGACTATGATATTACAAATGTTTGGATACTGACTCGACTCAAAGTTTCTATTTCTAAGGTTTATAATCAAGCTTCCTGTTCGGTCTTCAGTGATGAACTCCCTCGGGAGGCTTCCCAACTTTTAGAACAAAGGCTTTGCATATCTCAAGGATATCGAGGGAAGACTAATCACTGAGCAAAACCGTTGAAGAGACATTCATCAACCTTCACTTTTGATTATAGTGGGTTGGAACACTTGGCGTCAAAGTCGTTTCCCTCATACCGGCTAAAGAATGGCTTTAAGAGTTGTTCAACTCCTTGGGAGGGCAAGCCTGCTAAAAGATTTAATGCAATAAACATTGAAAGCATAAGGGTGGTCTGCATTTTTGATCACCCAGTTAAGGGGAGAGCATATTCCTTCCACTTTCAAATCAAAGCACCCAAGTGTTCCTTTTAACCTTTTATTGCAATGATTTGGTAAAATCTATATGGAGATATTGCTCCGCAAAAACATGGTGTTCATTTTATCCCATCAAATCAATGGTTATCTGATCTAGAAAATGAAACCTAGTCAACAAAGCAAAACTTTGATTTTGAGTCAACAAAATAAATCGGCAAAAGGGGAAGAACTTCCCTCTTTAACTTGAATAAAATAGGACAAGTGTGATTCTTTTACCTTGCAAAAATTTAAGTTGATCCTTTTATGCACCAAAGGATGGTGAGGTTGTTTTTAAAACCTCTTGCAAAATGAAAGATTGTCTTGTTCTTTTTAATAACCCAAAAGGAAAGTTTTTCTCCTATGAAAGCAAGAAAGATTTTTGATTGTGGTTCTTTTAGGTACCCAAATGAGATGTGAGTTCAATTTTATCCTTTTAAACAAGAATTAAAAGCCTTCAAACTTTTAACTAACTTAGCTATGTTAATAAAAAAATTTGAACTATTTTAAATCCTAACTTAAAAAATAAAAATGGACTCCCAAACTTGAAAGAAACTGTCAAAAATCCTGCAAAAACAAGTAAAGCAGTTAGCAAAAACATTGACTTTGTGGACTTCTACAAGTCTAAATCTGATTTCGGTTACAAATTAATTTTTGTTCTTTGTCTGTGATGCACTACATAAAATACTTTATGTGCTACATAAAATACTAGATACGCTATCAGACAGACTTGAAGCGTTGCACTATTTTCTTAATGCACAGTTCTGTTAGAGTTCCGCCCCGAAATCTATAGGAAATAATTTAAGAATGCTATGCGTTAAGAAAGGGTTTGTACGCGCTAAGATATGAGTGTTATGCGCCAAACAATATATTGAATGTGCTGAAATGTTAACGAGATGTGCTAAAGAATATTGCCGACGCGCTGATTCTCGTTTCCCGCATACTTGCAAAGATGGTCAGATTTAAAAACTGATTTGATTTATGGGGTTAAGCCCCACGGTGGGCGCCAGAAATGTATGTAGGAAAAGTGGTTCAATGAAATCCAAAATGTGGAAATATTTCAAGGACTTGCCCACACACCCATGGGACTCTTGGTGCAAGTTATGGAGTCATGAGGAATAACTCAACTTCCCAAGGTGGGTTCCATGGTTCTTTGTCTCACAAGGTCCCTCAAGCCAATGCCTTTGCTCTCAGATCATTGAGCAAAGTGACTTAGGGATGACGAATATAAGAACGAGGGATGCTTTAGATTAAGTTTTAATATGAAATGCATCCTATTTATGCATGATTCTATTAAATGAGTTAAACTAGATTATAAGATGACAAGATTAGTAATAATACTATCCTAACATGATATATTAGTTATATGATTTAAGCTAATGATAATAGAAATGCTCTAAAATGCTTATTAGATTAATTCCTATTACAAAGAGAGGCTAGATGCATGCTAAAATTGAGTATAAGTGTGATGCTAAAAACTTGGAGATATCAAAATGGAGAAATGAGGGCTCTATTTATAGGGAAAATAGGGCAATGGATGGTCAAGATTGGGGGATTTTATCAAAGGTCAGGATTGAAAGTTATCAATCCATGTTTACAATTTCCACCAATGAAATGGTGACAATTGTCAACATAAGACTGCTTGAGAGGAGAGGTAAGAAGCATTAAATGTTTGAGAAGACCTCATGGTTACCTTAGAAGGTAAGGGTTAAGGCTAGGTTAGGGTTAGCCAATGGACAAAGCTTTTACCCAAGGGGTAAACTCTTGTGCAAAGGTTAAAGGGATATCCATGATCCAAGCAATGAATGCTTGATGAGACCCCTAGGTTAGAAGAGGGCTGAGTTAGGCAAAAAGTCTCCAATCATGCCACTAAGGGTTAGTTAACCATTAATGGTTTGGGAAGAATTTGGGGACAAATTTGTAAGAGTCCTTCCAAATTTGGGGGTTTTCAACAAGTTAGCTTGTTGAAGGCATAAAGGCTTTAATGCCTTTTGAAGACTTTACTCCAAATTTGAGAAGTGACCTCCTCAAATTTAGGGAAAGGGGATAATTGATGGGTTTAGGTTAATTGATTAGGATTAGATAGGTTCTAGAAGAATTTAGGAACAGGGTTAGGAGGCAAGTGAGAGATGTAGGAAAATGCAAGTGGATGAGGGATAATAGGATTTAATTAAAATAAATTGCTTTATTTCAATTTGGTTGCAAGTTGGGGATTTAAATAAAATAGATTTATTTAATTGGGGTAAACTATTTAAATGCAAATTTAATTAAAAAGTAGAGAGAAGGGATTTAATTTAATAAAATGATTTATTCAATTAAATGATATAATGGACTTAAGTGAATTTAAATAAATAAATTGAATAATTTATTTAATTAAATAGAAGAATGTGGATGATTTAATTAAATTAGATTTAACTAAATAGAAGAATGAGAATAAAATGAACATTAAATATTCATTTAGAAATATGGTCATTTTTATATGTGTACAGTAATTAATGGAAATGGATATATGAATGCTTGTATGTTTTAACCATTATTGGAGGAGTACATAAGTTGCTGCAGAAGCAGTTGTGCTAGGCCAGATGGAGAATCACATCATGAAAGCGATTGGAGACATTTAAGGACGGTTAAACATTCAAAACAACATAGAAGATGGTGTGCATAAGAATCAACAAAAGAATAGCAAGGCGATACTAGATTCATTTACGTTCGTCTCCATCAAACATCAATCTAGTAAACACCGCCATGCTATATTCTTGGCTGCGGTTTAGTTGAGTTCCATGTTTTTTGTGGATTAACTTTTTCTCTTCACTGTAATAAATGTTTTCCACCTCATTTCATGAGCATGATCTAGATAGTAGGAATTTTGTTATAGTTTTCTTATAAATAAAGACCTATACCTCTTCTTAGATGTTAGACAACGTTTTTCTAGAACTTGAAGTATTTCTCTCATTTCATGTGTTGTATCAACTTTTGGAAATAATGAAAAAAAGCTATGTTATTTTGAGTATATAGAATCATCTTTGAAGTCTGGATACACTCATCTAAGGGGCCCACTTGGTGAGTATTCATGTGTGATTATTAGATTAATTTTTCTTTTGCTACAGTAGATGTTCTAGCAACTGACTGCTCTTGCAGCCACTAGAACCAGATCCCATGACTATTCCTGCAGCCAAGGCAGACAGAGTAATTCCTATGTTAGCTTTGAACTTAGTTAACAGTTGTTTAGTTAGAATCCTTTGTTAATGTTAAGGTTCGTGTAGCCATTCAATTATTATATTTTAGCCTGTTATTTTAGATAGACTTAGTTGTTGCAGGTAGTGTAGAATGACTCTTATCGGAATTTAGTGCATATACAATGCAGACCCATTTCAAGTAATACGTCCCTGGGTTGACAAGTAAATGAACTTCAATCATGGAAATAATAGCTACTTAGAATGAATGACCAATCTTTGGGTTGAGATTTTAGCTCTAGTTATTGTGCCTATTGGCGAGGAAAACAACAAGTATTATCACAACCCACAACTTGATACTCCACCAGCTTAAATAGCCTTGTCACACCCTAGGGTGTGCCCGTTTTTTTGCTTTTTCCAGAAATTGAACCAAAGAAGATTTCTCCTCAATTGGCCCATTATCTTGGGAGATATCTGGTGAGTGCCTTGGGGGTGGATTCTCCCCCCCTGCACTGTGATAATTCAAGTGTTTGGTCACTAACTCGGTTTGGCCTCTAAATCCTAAAGTTTTTAATCAAGCTTTTTTTTAGGTGGTCATAATCAGCAGCATGTTACACTCTATTAAGGCGGTCTCCTAGTCTGAAGAGGTTGCACTCTTCATGTTTTTACGTGCCAAAGACACTGAGGGAGGCATAACACCGTTATGACAACATGTATTACCTGTTGCTTACAATTTTTATTGCAAACACATTTATTTTATAGTGGTTTAGAATAATTGGCTTTAACCGTTACCACTTAGGTCATTCCCTCTCATTTGGCCTTATGGGCTACTTGGGAGGCAGGCCTTCTAAAGGTTTTATCCTAATGCAAAAAATGAAATAAAGCATAAAGAGGTGGGTCTGGCTTTTTGATCACCCATTTGAAGGGGAGAGCATATACCTATCACCTCATAAACACATAAAACAAGATTCTTTTTAACTCCAAAGTACAAAGTTTTCTTGTCTAAATGGAGATGTTGTTCCATGAAAACATGGTGTTCATTTTATCCTTCATAGCAATTGTGAAACAAAAAAGAATGTTGTTTGTGGTTTATTTTATTTGCACCAAATTTAAGTGTTTCTAAGCTACCCCTTCAAGAAAATCAGAAAATGTTCGTTGATACATGGTGGACTACCCAGCGTAATTTTTATTAATATTTTTCAGCCTAATTTTATGAATACTTTATAAAGTTTGAAATTTAAATATTAATATAATATTTTATATATATATATATATATATATATATATATATAATATAAACATTAGAGTGAAAATATACATTTTTCTTAAGGATATAATTCTAATTTAATTATAAAATCTACATAATTATAAAATTATTCTTAAAATTAATTATTAGTACTTGTCGTAGGCAATTGCATTCACTTAAGCCTAATTAATCAATTTTTTGCACCATCAAAAGTGATTATTATATTTATGTAATATTAATTATAGTTTATCTTAATAACATAATTATTAATAATTATAAAATTATATAATATAAATAATAAAGTGAAAATAGGTATTTTTTAATGACTAAATGAAAAATATTTAAATTTATGATTGAATGTTATAAAATTATATTGTATATATTAGAATGATTAAAAAGAAAATTATGATTTTCAAAAAGCATTAATAAAAAGTAGAATGTTTTCCAAAAAAATTATACAAAATTATAATTACAGTTTTTTTTTAAATAGAAATATTTGTTGTCTAATGGTTGTAATGAAATAGTTTAAGTATTTATTTAATTTTTTTTTTAATTTAATTTAAATGACGTGAATCAAATCCCTATACAATAGGCAAGTGGGAGAGAATCATGACTACTAACCTAGTAAGGTTCACTTACCATGAGTCATGAAACAAAATACCAAATTATAAAGAAAAAGGCTTAGTTTGCAAAGTAACTTCAGTATCGAAACATGTGATAATGTATACAAAAAGTAAAATATTAAGTGGAGTGTATGCCCCCATGTTAAAGTGATTGCATACGCCTTATCAAGAGCAATTGCTTTAAGGTAGCATGCATCCAAAAGACAAGCACATTATATGACCCCAATAAAGGACATATCAAAGGATAATGGTCACAAAACATAAAACACATAAGGAATCCACTAACTCTGGGGTTAGTATGCTCTTATGATAAATAATGTATATCATGAAATATTTGTATTGAATTGACCTCATCCCCAAAGATAGCGGAACCACAAGTACAATGGAAGAAGGGAACATGTGTCTTTTGAGTCAACATGGAAGAGACCAAAATAGATCTTAACACTTTGCATCATCCCCAAGTAGAGGACACAAGGGACAATAATTAGAAGAATTGAGATAAAAATAGAAGAATGTCACAAAAAATTCAATCTCTCTATTACCTTGCACTGATGTAGTAACAAGGGTCATCCAAAGAGAACCTAACATAATAGAAAAACACATCATGGGGGAAACACATTGCAAACAAGCAAGAGAAGAGAGAGAATGTATGACATGAATGAAGCTAATCAAGCAAATATATGCTTCCCGATCTTGTTGAGCATTGTTTTGGGAAGGTGGACAAGATGCAAGATGAGCAACTTTGAGCATGGTAGATGGAACTACTGTAAGTTCCAAACAAGGACCATGCTCTAATGATGAGTCACTTTGTCTGTCACTAGGAGCCAGGATTAATGCTTTTGAAAATTGTTTAGATAAATCATTGTCAATATCAACAATATCATATTCATCACTACAATCATTATCATCAACATTGTTAGCATGAACATCATTTTCATCCATTTCTTCATCAAGATTAATAAAAATAAGTTTTTGAATACAAATAAAACATGAATCATCATCTTTCTTAAGCATTTTTAATCTTGGTTATTTAGGTTGAACCTCATCCCTAGGGTTAGGAGAATGTTGGACAAATGGGACCTAGTCTAAAATTTGGTGTCTTCAAGGAGGAAATGGGTTGAGAAGAAAGTTCACGAGCCTTAGCACGACGTCTCCATTGGCATTATCTCACACAATGGTTTCTTTTAGTTTTAGTCGATGGTTGTGAAGGTTTAGGATCAATGGACATAGACTTATTTTCTTCCTTTAAAGGAGGAGGAATGAGAGAAGGTCTACTAGGTTGAAAAATAGGAGATGTTGAGTGCTTCCCTTTGTAATATGTAGGAGGTGGAACTGTGGCATACATAGGAGGAATAGAAAATGTAGGAAGGAGACCAGGTCCATCATGAGGAGGAGGAATAGGTCAAGGATTTCTAGTCTTACTCAAAGATAAGATCATCTCATTCTTCCACTTTTGATAAGATTGAAAGAGAGCATCACTTTGAGGCTTAAGAGGCTCAAATTGTTTAGGTCAAAAGTAATCAAGGGTGACATATCCACACCTCGTCGTGGGTTGGTATATGCTATGATTTTTTAATTATGAGGAAATTTTAGGCATTTATGAATAGTAGAAGGGATTGCTTTCATGGAAGAGAGCCAAGGGTATCCCAGCTTCACACAAAATTGATTCGATGTAGGAATAATACCAGACATGAAATCTAAACACTTAGTACCAACCTCAATAGGAAGAGTAATAGAACCAATAATAAGGAAAGAGAAACCATCATAAACATTGACCACTACATTAGATTTATCATATTTTACTTGATGTAATTGTAAAGTATAGAGATATTCTTCAATGATCACATTCACCATACGTGTTGGATCAATTAGCACCCCTCATGAGAGTTTGTCTTTGATCTTTACAGTGATATATAATGGGCCATCATATGCATCAATAGTCTCACTAGGATCAAAGGTAATGCATAGGTCCTTAGGAGGTATAGGTTTATCAACAAGATTCACCACATTATTAGACTCAATACCAATGTCATCGAGAGAATACACAAGAGGCTCAGAATAAACTACACTAGTAGAAAAAGAAGGCAAAGGATTTGTAAATATTTGAATATTTTGATTAGGAGGAGCTACCAATTTGTTTCCTTTGTCATTCACACTAGCTACAAATATGGTATTGTTATCAATAAAGTCTTGAATCCTACTCCTTAAGGTATAACACTTCTCAGTATCATGACCGGGTTAATGATGGAATTGGGAAAACACTTTGGGATCATGATAGGGTGGCAAAGGTTTGGAGGTATCATTTGGATTTATTTGAGGAATTTTCAACACATTTTTATTTATCAATTGTATCATTATGCTATACAAAGACTCAAAAAGAGGAGTAAATTATTTTCTAAAGTATTTAGATAAAGGGGCCACACTTGATGTCATGGTTGCCACTTGAGTATTGATGTTGTTATTGATCTTGATGTATCCCTTGTTCGATTTAAACTTCACAAAATATTGTTGAGCATTTTCATTCTTATCAACTGGAGGCATTGAAGGAGATGATTTGAATTGACTCACTTGAAGTTGATAGTTATGAAGCATTGCACACAACTGCGTAAAGGAAGTCAACTCAAAAAAGAGAAACTTATCCCTAATGTCTTTTTGTAAAGTAGAAATAAAAATTCTTTGAACATCTTGATCAGGCATAGGATAAGCAATTTGAGAATACAAATATTTATATCTATCAATAAAATTAGTCACTTTTTTTAACACCTTGCTTACAATGAATCATATCAGTCAAAGTAATCTTAAGACCAATATTATTGTGAAATTGTTGAATGAAAGCATTAGTTAATTTGTGAAATGGTGTGATAGAATAAGGAGGCAAAGAAAATATGATTGTGTAATGAAGAGAAAATGGTGAATGATAGATCAAGAAGGAAACTACCCTTTCCCTCAAAGAGATGAGAGTTTTGCTATCGATTACCATTCAAGCACTTTTTACCATGGTACATTAGAAAGAGGAGAGGATAATTCACTAGATTCAATTTCTCCACATGAAGATGGTAGATTGAATTTTGAATGAATTGGGAATGATAAGTTGATCCCCTCTTTCTTGTTTGATTTGGAAAGGAAATTTGATTGAATTATGTAGTGCAAAAGGGACAAAGAATTGATTACAACTTGAGATTGAAATATGGGATGAAGTTGTGCACCTAAATCTGGTAGTAAAATGTCGCGATGAAGTCGCCTTGTGAATTTGAGGAAAATTTGCCCGAACCGTGGTGGGAACGTACATGATCCTTCAAAAAATTCACGAAATGAAAAGGGTTTTTCTGACTCTGTAAATGAAGCCCGAATGCAAAAGTACAGGTACGTGCCTAAAACCTACACACATAAAAGAGAGGAAAATGGGTTGGGATTGGGGGTTTGCCTTTAGGTCAAACCCCAGTTTTGAAATTAACCAAGTAATGAAAGAAAGTACTTGCAAGTAGATGTAAATGAAAGAATGAATTGTAAATCACCTCAAGGGAGGTTGTAGTAGCAATGTTGATAGAAATGCTTGTGTGGAATTGAATGTTGAAATCAATCTCCTCTTCAATGGTTGAATCCTTGACTTGAATGCAACACCTAGCCTTGAAGGGAGACTTGAGAATGCTCAATGCTGGAAAAGTATGCTTGAATACTTGATTTCTTGTGCACACTTGAATCTCTCCAACTTTGAATTATCCAACTTATCAAATTTTCACTTATGCAAATGAGAGGACAAATTCCCCCTTAAATACATGTTAGTTTTTCACGGGCTGACATCGGGGGAGTTTCCCGCTCGAGCCACAACGAACAATGCAACCCTAGGAAGGGTCTTGCCCCAAAATAGGGCAGGGACAGGGGTGTGACGCCCCTATCATGGGAAGACAAGGGAACCATGCCCCTGTCCAAGGGGGGATAGTGGTGCCATGCCCCTATCCTACCCCTTTCTCCAGGGCAGAGTGCAAACATGGTGATGAAAAGGCCAAGGAAGAAGCTGTTTCCACAAGCTGAGCAATCTCCGGTCTTCGATCAGGTTAGATGATTCAAATTTGCATGTGTGAGGACCCTAATGTAGTCAAAAATTTCTAGGGCCACGATTTTATGACACTACAGATTGCAAATATTTATCCCTAAAGGTTCAAGTAAACAATTCAACCATAAGTCTTTGATCATGAGAAAAGTCACTACAAAAAGTTTGAAATTGATGTAGGAGCATCCTCGGTCGATGAGAAATCTTGCATCAACCACAAATATTTCCTTTTTGTTTTGTTCTTGTCTAGTTCTTTATGCAATTTTCTGTGTTCTTATCGGTTGGTACTGGTAGTTGCTTTCTTTTCGTGGCAGATCTTATTTTCGGTTTCTAGGCTGGTTCATGTGCTTAATTCTAGATTTTCACTTCATTTTGGTTCTTTTTCGGTCAGTTATCCCTTCTGGTTGACTGTTTCTGGGTTTTGAGATAGTTCTTGTGCTTATCGGTTGGTTTTCCTTCATTACCAGTGTGATTCCTGGCATGTGGATCTATTTTGGGTCTTGTTCGATGTTCTTTTGTGTGTGGCCAACCTTCTTGCTGAACCACACCTCTTGGTTGCTATTTTTTGGAAAGATTTCTTTAATTCTTAGGGCCGACCTAGTTACACGTTTCATTTTCCTACATTGGTAAATGTAATCTTATGAGGTCGACCCAGATATGTTCCAGTGGGTATAAATATGATGTTATGTAATCATTTGTAGGGATAGAGGAAGTAGAGTTGAGATTGAAGATTGAGAAACAAAGAGAGTCAGGAGTTAGAGAAGCTGGTTGAGGCACCACAAGAGCTAAAGCAAAGGTTGGCCGATAAAGAAGATGTTTGGATTAGAAATGAGCATGGGGTCTTTATTTTGAATCCTTTTAGATGTTCATAAGTTGCCTCTCTTTGAACATCTTTTTCTACCTGGGTTGTCTGATGCAGGAGCATCCTCGGTCGATGAACAATCTTGCATCAACCAAAAATATTTCCTTTCAGTTTTGTTCTTGTCTAGTTCTTTATGTAGTTTTCTATGATCTTACCGATTGGTACCAGTAGTTGCTTTATTTTTGTGGCAGATCTTATTTTTGGTTTTTAGGCTGGTTCATGTGCTTAATTCCATATTTTCAATTCATTTGGGTTCTTTTTCGGTCAGTTATCGCTTTTGGTTGACTGTTTCTGGGTTCCGGGATAGTTCTTGTGCTTACTGGTTGGTTTTCCTTCATTATCGACGCGATTCTTGGTGTGTGAATCTATTTCAGGTTTTTTTTCGATGTTCTTTGGCGTGTGGCCAACCTTCCTGCTGAACCACACCTCTTGGTTGTTATTCTCTAGAAAGATTTCTTTAATTCATAGGGCCGACCTAGTTACACGTTTTATTTTCCTACATTGGTAAATGTAATCTTATGAGGCCGACCCAGATATGTTACGGTGGGTATAAATACGATGTTATGTAATCATTTATAGGGATAGAGGAAGTAGAATTGAGATTTGCATTTTGTGATCCTATTGATTCTTAGAGTCCTGGTTCGATTGTATCTGGCTGATAGCCTGCATGTAACTGGTTAACTACCAGATGTTCTTTGATGATTATATGATCATAACCAGATGGATGTCGAAAGTTATAAAGTGATAATATGATCTGTTTATGCAGTCTTGTTATGTTTTCTTGCTGGTTTCATTGTGTTACTCTTGCTGCATAAGCCGATTGATTCTCTTTGAGGGTTTTACCGGTTATGGTTGCATCAGAAATGTTTTCACATGAGTCAGGGGATCACTTTTTCCATTGTAAAGCTCCAATTTAGGGACATCCATATGCTTAGGAGGGATGCCACAGATAATGTCATTAGATAATGGGCTTGCTACATCAAATGTGGGCACATTAAACTTGGATTGGGTAATAGAAGTGAATTGTTGTTGTAGGATGAAATGGTTTGGGATAGGTTATTGATGGTTACTTTAGTGGATATATTGAAATTGGACATACTGGATTATGATGGAAGAGTAACAATATTGTATATAGGTCGAGGTTGAGAGTAAGGAGGTGGAACACTCTGATATGTAGGTATGGGAGATGATTGGGTCACAAATGGAAGACTCATGGAAGGAGGTATAAAATAATTTTGATTAACAATGTTGCCCCCTTGACTAACATGTGTAGGATTAACATTTTGTGTAGAAGTAGTCATGATAAAAGATGTAAATGTAGGCACACTAGGCAAGGATGTAGGCATAGGAATAGAATGATTGACTTGAATAATAACTTGAGTATAACCAAGGACTTAAACACAAATTTTGATAGGCATGATATTAGTGTCAACAATATGAGCAAGGCCACACAACCAATCAACAAATTTTTTATCACTTCAAACCATTCTTTTGAATCCTTCAATCAATGGGACCGCCTCACTTTTCAAGTATTGTTGACTCATCCATTGTTAAAGATTTTCAAATTCATTGTCAATATTCTCCAATTGGTCAATAGAAACCCTAGTTAGTGATTCATCCACAACATGAGAATTATGAAAAGAATGAGGATAAATGACATCATTTGTTAGCTTAGAGGAACCACCAAAATTCTCTTGAAATAAACTATCCAAATTAGGCTCCATATCCTTAGTAATTAAACTTTAAAAATCCTTAATTTTACAAATTATTCACATGGGAATATTGTAGGTAGGACTAATGGTAACAAAGCTCATGCACGAAGGAGGGAAACTTGAATTTGAAATTGAAAATTATGATTAAAAAATGCAAAAATTTGTAAAAAATGATTGATTAACCAATTAATTAAGCAATTTAATATATGAATTTGAAATAAAAATGCCTCTAAATCATAGCATAGTATATCATCAAGATCAAATCAAAGAATAGATTAGAAAAATTATACAACCGACAAGTAAATTATAGAATTATAAATTAGGGTTTTTTGTGAATTCAACCATTAAATTTATATAATTCAATTGAAAATTATATCTTTGAGTGCAAATTTGAATTTGAAATTGCATAAATAATTAGATCTGAAATAATTAATCCAAATTAGGAAACCCACAAGTTCAAATTTAGAATTAAAAATTAGGGTTTTTGTGAATTTAATGTCTAAATTTATGCAATTCAATTGAAAATCAAACTTGTAAATGTAAATTTGAATTTGAAAATGCATGAACAATCAGATTTGAGAACATAAATAAAAAATTAAGGTGCAAGAAATCAGGTTCACCAAAATGTAATGTGAAAAATTAGGGTTTCCACCGCTAGATGTGTAAAACCACTAATTTTTGCTTAGGGACCATTACATTAAGGAAAGATGGAATTTGATAGATCTAGCCTTGATAGATTTATATTCTGATTAGATTCCAAGGGTTTTAGATGTGCCTATTATTTCCCTTTAAATTGAATTAATTTAATTAATAATGTTGAAATTAGGGTAAATGTGTGTAAATTAAACCAAATATGCATAACAGCGAACTACAATAATCAAATGGAGCCACAAACCTAGATTTGAGCAATATGTGAATGTTCAGATCTGTTCACAGATTGTCGACCCAAATTGTCTGGACTTGAATGTCGATCGCTCTGGTCCTTCAAACTTTTTGTCATTCAAAAGGGAACATGTTCGTCTCTGCAAATAATATCGATCCTAAAAATTACAGCTTTGTACATGTTCCTACATATAGCAGAGAAGGGAAAATGATTAGGAATAGGAGTTTTCCTTAGGTCAAACCCTAGTTTTGGAATTAACCATGAAATATAATTGAAACGTAAATGAAGTACTATAATGAAAATGATTTCCTTTTGAGGGAAATGCTGAAAATGCCTAAAACACTAATTATATACCTTTTAATGAAGTTTTGTTTGTCTTCACAAGGAATTAGTGTTTCATGTAGACAGTCTTCATAAAACATAGAACATGAATGTCATCTCCAATACTTTAATATTGACTTTACTTCCACTCCAATGCTTGAAAGAATATTTATTGCTTTCTCACTTGAATTATTTGGATGTAATTGATGACTCAATTTTTTTGGATTGATGTCAAAATGAGAGGGGTAGACCTCCATTTATACATGTCAGTTGAAAAAAAAATTAATTTTTCAACATGGGCCGAGATGGGATCTAGGTTCTCACTCAAATCATGTTACCATTATGAGGCCCCAAAATGGGCCCTTTTGAATAGGACCAAGGCACCCCGCACCCTAGACATTAGAGTCCCAAGATCTTGGGGAAGGAAATGTAGATTATGGAATTTTTAGTGAAATACATGGTGTGAGTAGAATCAGGGCTTCAATTAGGCCTGAGGGGATGAAGGCCAAGGTGAAGGCCCAAGTGAGGAAAAAATTGTAAGGGAGTACAATTTAGGATGCTACACTATTAAAGGTGCTCATCATCTCATTGACACTTTTATTGATGGTAGTGAACTCATGGATGGCAAAATTAGGGTCAATTATATCCCCATACTATTTTTTGAAAATAGAAAGAAATTCTTCCTAAGAATATATACTATTATTTGTCAAGTTCTTAAACTATTTCTCAGAAATCTCCTCTAGAGAATGAATAACTTCATCATCGCGTCCTCATCTTCAATCTCATACTAATCAGTGACATTGATGAAGTATCTCAAGTGCTCTTCTCTAGTCACAAAATTATTTCCTTGAAATTCTAGGACCTTATCTCTTTGATGTCACTAGGAATTGGATTAGGATAACCTATATCCCAAAGGAATCCAATTGTTTATACCTTTCAACCCCCAAGTGTTGCCTAACTGGTGAGAACCTCTAAGTGTTATTTTATTTTGTGCACTTTGTTGATTATGTTATTATTATGTAGCATGAGCATGAGCTTGAGTTAGTTGGTCAATTTCATCTTGGATTTTTGGCTCATTTACTTTTCTCTATTAGTCAATTCAAGTTCTTCATCAAGGGTTGTTCTTTCTCATTCACCATCTTCACTTGGTATCTTCTAGTCTACATCATTAAAGGTCTAATTTTATTGGTATCTCATGAAACTAATAAGAGAAGGTTTTCTGGTAGTTCTATGACCACTTCTATTTACTCAACCTATTACAATATTAGTTATCCTCATATTAAATACATGAACATTTGATGTTCCTTCTTCTAAGAACTTGGTCTATTGATTCATTAGAGACATATTAGTATTACTCACTTAGATCACTAAAAGCATCACCTCTACTTGATGTGCCAATATTTATTGCATAATTTTTTTATGATGAACTATTTTAAACTAATCATTTACCACTCTAATTTTTGGAATTACCTACCTTATTTATTTGTGTGGGCTATTAATCTCTCTATCTTCTTCTATCCATGATAGACTAACTTTTAATCAAAACTAGGTTCTTATAATAGAGTTGCAACTCTTGGAGGGAGAGATTTTTTTAAATTATGTTTATTGATACAACCCAAACAAAGCTACATAAAATGCTCTTCAAAAATTTACTTTTGTAAATGATAATCAAGTAAGTTTAATAGTTGTACATCCTTGACAATAGCTCCAATCTATTAGGTCTCAAAATCACTACTCCACTTCCTAGAATTAAGTTCTACCCAAAAGGCTAGGGTTTTCATGAATCAATGGATTCAATTCATCAACAAATGCATGTAGGATTCTGAACTAGAACTCAAAAAAGAGTGGGTTTTATCTTCTACACTTTGAGCTTAACTAAAAATCAAGAGCATATTCCTAGGGGTATACCTCAATAGGTACTTAAACCACATAAGATTAACTAAGATTTGAATAAAATGATGGAAAAAACCAACTTGCCCACTTATTGCCAAGGTTTGTCATTGGGATGAATATGATAAGTTATATCTAACTTCTTTATAGCTAATGAGGAACCTTGGACACATGTACAAGGTAGGATGTATTCATGACTAATATAAGATGATTTTCTTAACTCCCTACACATAGTGATATAATGAATAACACAACTAGAACTAGACATAATTTTTTTAATGATTTCATTTAATATCATTTAAAGTGATTAGAACATATACAAGAGTTTGCTACCTATTCAAAGGCGGTAGAGTCATAGTTAATAAGGAGAAAATGGAAAGAACAGTGACAAATTGAACATGATATAATCCTCAAACCATCAACAAAGACATTTACTACTTTATCTATTTAGTAATCCATTTATCAATTTCTCAAACCCATACAAAAAAACATAGAAGAGCTAATACAAAACATTCATAATAGATTTAGGATTTTTAAAATCTATCTAATAGTGATTACATTCACAACAAAACATTTTTTGAGGAAAACATTTCAAATAAAGTATTTTCTGAGTCTACACAAATATAAATGGAGACATAAAATATATAAATGGTATCGTAATATTATTTTACATCTTTAAAAATATTGCTTGCACTCTTACAACTGCATATATCACTAATTTTCTACCAACTGAATGCTTTCAAATATTCTCTTGTTATCTTCTACTTTGCATACTAACCAACATGGGGAATGACAACAAACTTCCTAGAAATACCCATGAAAAGAGGAAACCCTAGGGTGAATTAATGTAGTTGTTTTAAATCAATTAGAAAGGTTGAGAATCCTCCAAAATGGATGCTAGAGATTGATTAAGATCATTTTTAAGAAAATAAAATTAGCTAGGAGGAGGCACCATTTACTATTAGTAGGTGTAGAGGATGAGTGATACATGCACTATAACATTAAAAATCACATTGAGGCAATCATTCTATTAATATTAACAATATTTCCCATGCTACAATATCAGGTAAAAAATAATCAAATTCATCGATGTAACATTAAAATCATATCTTTCTGGTGGTTCAAAAGGTTTGTGAACTAGTAAACCCACCAAAAAAAGAACTCTACCTCTTCCTTTCTTCCTTTGTCTCATTTTATTTCATCTCTTTATCTTTGGAAATTATTGTGTCATCAAACTAATCAAATAATCCTTTTCAATGAGTCAACAATTTGGCAAACTACTAAATTTGTAAACTCTCAAACTCAATTTTTTTCTTCTTTCTTTAATTGATCAACCAATTTGTGAACTAGAAAACCTATTAAAAAATAAGTTTTCTTCCTCTTTCTCTACATTTTTTTAGATTCTGGAGCTTGTGAACCAACATTTTTTATCAATCAATGAGTTCACAAAATGGTGAACTTGTAAAAAAATGAACTTATTTTCTCCTTCACATTCACTCTAGGCCTCATGTGGGTTCTCTTTGAAGTTCTTAACCTTTTGTGAGGATCAAGGACTGAGTTTCACATGCAAGGAAGACCATTTGAATTGCACATTGTAGGGAAACACTAGTGAATTGCATTTGAGTTGGATAGGGGAAGAAAACCTGCATAAGCATAACTTTTGCACCTTGAAAATTTTTGCAAGACTTCAAAAGGAAGTTAGACCTAATTATTCATGTTCTATTGTGCCTAGAAATTTTATAAAAAACCACCATGATTAGATATCTCATATTAGTTATTAACAATGGGTCACACTTTTCTAACACACATCAAAAGGGACTCAAACACAAAAAGGAAACAAACAATATGAGTCACAATAGATATATTTCATGTTGTCTATCATCAATAACAAAGAATTTACATCAAACTAGACCATTTTCTAATGGGGACTACTACTAAGGATCATGATTAAAATTGAGAATTATTTTCCTAGTAGTAAATACTATTCTATGATTGCAGTATGTTTCATATGATGCAATTTATAATTTAACTTATTGCATGAATCTAAAAATGGTTAATGCTTGCGATGCCATACTTTAACATGTCCGCATGACCTTATTTTAGGGTTTTCACATTTCATTAACACTTCCTCTATGTTGCACATTTGGTCTTTATCATTTGTCAACATTGTGTCATTCTTCTATTTTCTCTTCCTATTAGATCCTATTAAGTTGTTTCAATTTAGGTCTTATCGATGTCATTCTGAATTGTCATTTTATGATCATGATCAACTTTTAATATTAATTAGACATCATTTATCATTTTCAGTCATTATAGATATCTATCAATCTTGATCAGTTTATCATCGATCCTGATTAATTATCAATCATCCTTTATCAAATCAGTCTTGTCAATTTTGATCAATTTGTCATTAGTCTTTGTCATTATCAATTTATTGAACTTTTTGTCCTTGTCAATTATCTTCTTGATCATGATTGCCATCATTCATTTATCAGATTAATTGGGTCATGACATTGGTTTGACCTATTTCATTCCTTTTCTCCCTTTCTAGGTTTAATAATTCTTTAATTATTAATCCTTTACTAATATTTTTCTTAAGATAACTGAATTTATTCATTTACCCTATGTCTTGTGTCACAATTAAATAAATCATTTAATTGGATAATTATGTGGACTAATTAATAAATGAAATTGCCACTTTCCTAATTCTCTAATTTCCCCTTTTCCACCTAATTTACTAATTTTTGAATTTCAAAATCTCACTAATTATCCCCTCCTAACTTTCCCCACTAATTTCTTCTCTTTTTGTGCTTCCCTTTTGTCATAATTTATGAAGCTATTTTCATGGCCAATTTGAAGCTATTTTCTCTCCAATTTTGTCATAAATCATGAAGCAAAATTTGTGGCTAATTTGTCATAATTTGCACATTAATTCTCTCTCTATTTGTCATTAATTTTGCATAAAAAATTGTCATATTTGCACATGAAAACTGTCAATCAATATGTCATAATTTGTCATTCAATCATGCAAATTTGTGAATCACTTGCCCTTTTTTGAATTTGAGACCTTTTCCCTATAAATTGGTCTCTTTTCTCATTCAATCCTAACCACACTTTGAGTATCCTTATGCTATCCAATTTTCTATAATTTTGTCATCAACTTGCTTTGATTTGCACTTGCATTTGTAGGTGACATCCACATCAAATTTGAAGGAGAAAAAAGAACAATGGAGGTCAATGAAGGATATTTCTACATGTGGTATGTGCTTTTGTTTTGAAATCTTATCTTTCATTCCTTCATTGAATGTATTAGGATTGTTTTTCATAACTTGTTACTTTTTGTGGTTAGTTGATCTGTTATGTTATGAATCCTTTACTCAAATTTCTAGTTACGGTTCCATTTATAATTTATCAAAAAATATTTTAAAGGTGAATCCATGAGATGTCTGCTAGGGTTTGAGGTTGCATATTATGTATTGCTTTCTTCAGACCACATTTACTGTGGGATTTTTGCATTTATTATGGCTTCGACCAACTTTAGCCGAGAAGTTGATGCTAGTGTTGGAGTTGCTGCGACGGACCCTCATGGTGCCTCAGAACAAGCGCCCTCACAAATTTGTTCTGAAAGTGTTTCACGAGGTATGTCCTTGCCTGATGCTGTACTTCCTATTCAAGATTTTGATAATGCCTGTGAGTAGCTTGAAAAATGTACTTTGATAGGATATTTTGTGGGTAGGATGCCTCTTGAAAGAATTCTTTGTGATTGGGTCGCCAAAGCCTGGTCTCCACATGGAGTCCAACTTGATGGCGTCCAAAGTCTCACGAAGGGATTCTTTTTATTTCGCTTTTCGAACCCTTCCCATTTGAGGCTATCCTCTCCCATGGGCCATGGAGCATTCGGTCTTCTCTCCTGGTTTTTCAACGCTGGTCTCGCAAATTTTTTGTCTCAGATGACAAAAATTGTGGGTACCAATCTGGGTTGAGTTCCTCAATCTTCCTTTGCCTTGTTGGCCTTTCATGCAAACCATTGCTCAATCTGTTGGCAAATTTGTTTTCCTTGAGCTAGACCATTTTTTTAATTCTCTCCCTCAAAAGAGGGTTTGTGTTGAGGTCGACCTTTCACTTGACCTGAAAGAAACAGTTGATATCCAAGTGGGAGGCAATACCTTCACCTAGAAGGTGTTTTATTTGAATCTACCCAACACTTGTTATCGGTGCCAGTTGACGGAACACAAGATAAGGTTGGCTACTTCGAAAATAAAACCCCCTATTAAGGAGTTCGACTCTCAACCTATGGAGGGAGCTAAGAAGGATGAATGGACCACTGTAGTTTGTAACGGTAAAAAATTTGTGGCTTCGGCCCAAAAGACTTTTGTCGGTTCCAGTTCTCAACCAACGATGGAACCTCCTATGCAGACACCATCTTCCCAGGCAGTTTCTACTCTGGTTTTAAACCCTGACCAGTAGGGGAAGGATTCTTCTGAGGGTGCCGCTCAACCACCTTGGGTGCACACTCCTCAGGCCGCATCTATGATTTCTTCTCCACACTCTCTGCACCGCTCTCACAACCCTTCTGGGCATGCTGAGATTGCAGATGGTGGTTCAAAGAAATGAAGAGTTATTTCCGGTGGGGACTATTTTTGCACAATAGCTTTTCCTCTCTTGGGGACGAGGAAGATATGAAAATTTTGTCATGAATTACATCTCATGGAATGTTTGAGGTCTAACATACCTCACTAGAAAGTATTCTATTTGAGATGCTTGTCAACGTGTTGTAGGCCTGGATGTTCTTTGCCTCCAGGAAGTCAAAATTGTTGGTTTCATGCTCAATACTACATGCCATGTTATTTGGCTGGATAGCCTTATTTTTGCCTCCCAGCATGAAGCTGGTCAAGGTGGAGTTGTTACACTCATTTCACGTCATTGGCTCTCTGCAGTTATTTCTCATGGTTGCGATCCCATGCAACGCATCGTATGGGTTTTGTTGTCAATTGATAATCATTCTATTGGGATCGTTACTATTTATGCTCCCAATGATGCAGTTGATAGATCATATCTATGGCACTGGATTGCTAACAATCTTCCACCTGCAACTTGGGTTATGTGTGGGGACTTCAATATGGTTGAGGTGGCGACTGATAAGGATGGAATTTTGCCTTTCCACTAGACAACTAGTGAGTAGGAAGCTTGGTACTATATGCGTGATAAATTGGGTCTTTTCAACCCCAACACCAACCGTCGCCGCCCTAGTGGGGTCTGGCACACTTGGTCTAATTTTAGAGCTGGCTCTGACATAATTCTTAAAAGGCTTGATCATGTTATGATAACTGCGCAATCTTTTTTTTCTTTTTCTGAAGATCATGATCTGCCTATCACTCTTGTTGATGTGACATTGTCTGATCACTTTCCCATAAAGCTTAGCATTGAATGACAACCAGCTAGGCAATGTCCTTCCAAAATGTAATTCTATCTCAAACACGTCTCTCCTGCATCATCAAACCATGATGGCCCACATTCAAAGGGTTTGGAATTTAGAGCCAAGACCCCATCATCACACTGTTTGAATTGTGTGGTGGCATGACGCCATCACCCACTCTACGAGGTTTTTGCGCATTTATGGTAGACAACTTGCTATGTACCGCAAGTGGTCGTATAATGTGACCACCAAAGCTCTTTGCGCTACCACAAAAGCTCTAGCCTTGAATCCTTTTGATTCTAACCTACAACTTCATTTAGCCTAGCTTTGCTATGAGAAATAAGTTGCAGATAGCCACTTTGCTAGAGGAGCTCAAATCAAAGCCAGGTTATACTAGCTCAAGATAGGTGATAGGGCCTCCAAGGAATTTTTCCTGGCTTTGCATGCCTGCCATACCTCTATAGGGATCAAGAAAATCAAAGAGGGGCAGACTCTTCTCATTGAGCTGCCTGATATTCTGCAAGCCTTTGTCCTTCATTATGGGAAGGTGTTCACAGCACAGAGAGACTCGTCGGCCAAAGCCCAAGCTTTGCAAGATTGCTTAGTTGTTGTTCCCAAAATGACTTTTTGAGTCTCAACAAACCTTTTGTGATCTCTTACTGACCATTAATGATCCCAAGGAAGATGCTTTTTCTATGGCAAATGATAAAGCCCTTGGATGTGATGGCTTCCCCTGTGAATTCTACAAAGTTCTTTGGCCTTGTATTGGTCATGACCTCAATAAGATCTATTTGGAAGCTTTTCATTCCCAATCCCTAGGAAAAATGATTAACTGAGGCAACATCAAATTTATCCCTAAAGCTAGGGATCTAGAGGAAATTTGCAATTGGAGGCCTATTATCTTGCTCAATGTCTTGTACAAGATCATTTCCAAAGCCTTAGCTCTCAAGATTCACCATCTCCTGCCTCTTGTTATTTGTCCAGAGTAGACTAGATTTATCAAGTCCAAGTTTATTTTGGATAATATTATTATCGTTTGGGAAGGGATGGATTGGGCTAGATGCTCTAAACAATGGGAATCTTCCTTAAGATTGACTTTGCTAAGGCGCATGATCGCATTGAGTGGCCTTTTATCTTGGCTATGCTCAAAGCCCTTGGCTTTGGTACCAGATTCATCCAGTCCATCCATATGTTATTCAGAGATGCCTTGACCTGTATCACCATTAATGGTCGATAGTCTGAGGCTTTTGGCCTTTTCAGATCCATTCGCTAGGGATGTCCTCTAGCTCCTACTTTATATGTTCTTGTGGTGAAAGGGTTTGATTACTCACTTTCTAATGGTATCTCTACTAGGCGTGTCCGTGGTATCTCCCTGCCTGAGTCACCTTCTCAACTTGTCAATGATCACTTTGCAAATGATTCCTTCCTCACTCTCATTGAGGAAGAAGACAATGTAAAATCCTCTTTTCAATGTCTGAATACCTTTTGCTTGGCTTCTAGTTCGGTCATTCAATGGCACAAGACACAATGTTATAGGCAGTCTTTTTTGCCTGCCTCGCCTTGGATTCTCCAATATGACTGGAAATGGCTTCATCATGGTGAAATTTTTTACTTTCTGGGCATTCCCTTTTCCTTTCAAGCTTTGCCTGTGGATCTTTAGAATGCTGTTTTAGCCAGGATTGAGAAAAAGTTGGCCTACTGGATTACCAAGCCTCTCTCTCTGGCTGGTAAATTCCAAATTTGTTCTAAGGTGTTGGCTGCCACCCATGTCTATTATTCCTCATATTGGGCTCCTTCTAAGGCCTCTTACATGAAGTTGGAAATACTTGTTTGGGCCTTTCTTTGGGCCTCTAGGTCTAACCATCAAGGCTTCCATAGGGTCACTTGGGAGTATTGTTATCTTCCCAAGGAGTCTGGAGGGCTTGGCCTTATTTTTACCCAGAAATAAGAGCTTTCCTTATGTTCTAAATGGATTATCAGAGCCTTATTTGGTGACAAGGCCTAGAAAATCTTTCTTTGGCATTGCATTTTTTTAGGATTTCCTCCCAACAGGCCAGCTTGGAAGGGGATTGGTTTTCAAACCCTGCTCATTATGAAAGACCCTGTTCAAATCCAGGGTACTTTTGTGGTTAAAAACATCTTGCGTGCTTGGGAAGCTATCAATCCTTGGCTTTGATGGACACGTGATGGTTTTCGAGATGGGATATCCATGAATCAACAAAACCTTTGGTGGTCACCTCTTTTTCAGGTGCAAGGGTTACCACTGGCCAAAATCCAAGGTGTTAGTGCTCTATGTTTTCACAAACACAATATTAGAACACCTAAGGATCTATTTTCTAGAGATTCTATGAGCCTCCAGTCATGGGAGGACCTCCAGGTCTAGTTTCATCTATCTCGACCAGATCGACAGACTTATGACCTTCTGGTCTTAGCCTTACCCTCAAATTTGTTACATAAGCTTGGCATTCAGTCTGTCAGACCTTGGTAGAAAGATTTGAAATGGTACCCTTGGACTCCTTTTGCTAGCTACAAACCCAAAATGGGTTATCTCTGGCTGGTTCCTCATTTTCCTATGGTCCATATCCTCAACCAGTGGTGGCACTTATAGTCTTCTCAGACTTCCTAGAGATTCAAGTTTCTTGCTATTTGGTCCACTACCACTGAACCCAAGATTGCACACTTTGCTTGGTGTGTTCTTTTCCAATGGTTGCCTTTGGGTTCTAGACTTAAGCATTTGGAGGTTCCTGATCCCTAGTGCCCTTTTTGTGGTCACCCAACAACTTTTATGCATATTGTTTGGTTCTGTAGAAGAGCTCAAGAGTACTAGAGCTGGATTCATGATTTATTTCGGCATTTTTGACTTGAGCCCTTTTCTTGGCATATGACTCTTCTAGGCAATTCGCCTAGAATCCCCTTCAAATTTTCCTAGATATGGCATGCTTTCAGAATGAAGATCCTATTCACTCTTTGGAAGGATAGAAATACAATTCTTTTTACTCACAACTTTTTGGATATTAATGTCTCGCTTTATGCTAAAGCTTGCATTTGTAATAATGTATTAATGTAGATTTAGGTACAAGCTGACAAAGTGGCCCTGGAGGTGGGCCACTTATAGGAGCTCCTCTAGCACTGGGGCAATGCCCCTTGTGCGGTTTCCAAAGTGTCACTGGATTCTATCTCTGTCGATCACACTCCACCACATGGCTGCCACCGCGGTCATAGTTCCTCTGCCCACTGCTCTCAGACCCCATGATCCCAGGCTCCTTGCCGCTCCTCTGGTGGGAGAGATGATGCTTGGAGGTGCCGCTCGACTTCTCCTCCCTGTCATGGCTCTGCCTCAAGGTGGCCCTTTGCTGCTCCTGTGATTTTTTTTCCTACTACTGGTGATGGCTTTGGGTGGCCTTCTACCACTCCTTCCAAGTTTCCTCGCCTGGCTCTGGCAATTTTGCCTCCCAGGAAGGAGGAAGGAGAAATTGACAAAGATCCTAAATATGGGTGGTCCGTGTTGGACCCAACTCCTGACCCCACTGATGTATGGGGAAAGAAAGATGATCCTGATCCTCCCGCCTTGGCTGCCTTTGCTTTGGCTGCTTGAGGAAGTTTTTTGATGAATAACTTTGTTTTTTCGCTTTTGGCCACTAGCCGTGTGATTCTCGTGGGGTGATCTTGTATCTGCCGACCTTTTTTTATGAATATGTACTTTAATATTATTAATTAATAGAGAAGGCCTATTCATAAAAAAATCCTAGTTACATGTTCTTGGTGAACCCGATGTGAACATGTTAAATTTGATAATTTTGTGTCTAATATTTGCATGCAGTTTTTATGTGTGGATTTGTTCTTGCATGTAGGTTTTTGGTGCTAATATGTTGTTGCATGCAGGTTTTAGGTACTAATTTATTGTTGCATATAGGTTTCAAGTGTTGATTTGTTGTTGCATGCAGGTTTTACTTGAGGATCTTGTTGGTTCCCAAATGAACAGATCCTAAATCCTAGAGAAATAGCCACTAACTCATGAACAGACTCAAGATTGGACTTGACCAATGAACAAGATTCAACATGGAAGCTACAAATTTATACTCTTCAGGCTCGACAGGACCTAGGCGGGTTTACCTATTGCACTATTTTCCATATATTGGCTTCACACTAACTGACAATGCATTGACAATAGATGCTTTCAATGAAAATATACCAAGGAAAAGCATAGCATACTACAAATTCTGGCTTGAACCTTAGTTTCTCATCACTTTTTCTTGCATTGAAAAATGGCTCTAATCTACTTCTACTCCTAATATAGAAAGGTTAAAAACTGAACATAAAAGGCAAAATAGGAATATAAAGATGACCCGCAAACTTCAAGAAAGTATGATCAGTGCCTCTTCTAAGGGAAAACAGAGTCAAATATCAGTCCTAGTGACAAACAAAGTAACATTATCAGCATTAAATTTCAATACTAAACACTTAAGACTTTCTTAAAGTGCTTAGATTGAGAATGAATTGTTAACCTCCCCACACTCTCTCAAAATTTATTGCAGTATTCAAGACAAAATTTAATTCATTTAACTTGAAATGAAACCCATCAAAGAATACATATTCCCCATTAGAGAAGACAAATTATATATGTCATTAACACAACAATTCATACAACACATCAAAAAAGATATGAGCAAGAAAATGAATTTTCTCTTTATTTATTTTCAAGATAAAACTAATACATTCATAAAAATGCTACAATGAATCACCAAAAAACTGCCAATAGACTATTTGTTGTTATATTAAAGTTTTCTCTGATGCATACATGTCAAAAGATTTTTGGAATCCCCTCTTCTTGGCCCTGAATTCCATTTTATAACATAAGGGATCAAAACAAGCCTTAGGCCAAAGAAGACACATGTCAAAATTTAATTGCATTACAAAATTGACCTAAAGCTTAGGTCCTTGAATTTTGCATGCAACCTGCATTGAATGATGGTGGCTGAAAAGACATCATCTTGGGAGCTTGGGTTGTGGATCTAAAAAATATGTTCTCACATTTGTACTTCATATATACTCCCATTAGGATCAAAAGTGCAATATGGCATGTGTTGGCAGGTACCTTGGAGACTGGCCCTTACTGGCTAAGCTCTCTAATCATTCTCCCCAAAATAGACATTTTGCACAAAACTTTTAGGAGTAGCAAAAATGGAATGGGTGTGACTAGTCCTCTTCTTCAAGCTGCTCTTCTTCCAAGGAGCAGTATCTTTTATGCAATGCTTTAATCTCATCAACTGGCCAAGAAAAACCCTTCAAGCTATGCAACTTGTTCATAGCTTCCTTTGTTTTGTGGGTGGGCACAACTGTAGCTCCCAAGGCAAATCAATGATACATTTGTTCAACTTCCATAATTTTATCAATAATATTGAAAGATGTATTACCTTTGTTTGGATCACCTTCCAAAGATGTCAGAACTGCATTTATTACCTCTTGAAAGCCCCGCTTCCAATCTTCTAGGCTCTTAATCTATCCATCATTTGTCAAAATCATAGGGACGTGCCATTTTTTGATCCCTTGGAAAGAATCAATCATTCCCATTAATGCTTTTCTCTCTTCCTCTATGTTGGGCAATTCTTTAATCAATAAATTATAATTCTTCTAGGTTACCCATACAATTTGAGGTGGTTGGGCCACATTTTTCATTGCCAACATGACATCCTTCAGGCCTTGGCAGCAACATAGCTCTAATTGGTTAGAAGAATGAAATGAACTCATCAAGTTGACTCAAGAGATTAGATGTCAAATCAAGCTGACTCAAGAGATTAGATGTCAAAGAATATGAAGTATGAAATTCATCTAATTTATCAATGATTTTATTTGAAATCCTCAAAATTAAATCTTTCCTGATTTAAAAATAATTGCTTTTAGCTTCATCTTTGACCCTTTGCACTTCTTTATTTATTTTCTCAAGCTCCTCGGGTCTAATCCCTCTAGAAGAATCAATTGATATTTTCTTTATTTTCTCCTTTAATGCAATGTTCTCAATAAATAATTTATTATATTTTGCATTCAGAGCAACATGCATACTCATCTCACCTTGACTGAGTTGAAGACTTGAGAGGATATAGGATAGTTGGATAAGATGTATGAATGAGAGGACAAGTGGACTCAAGTCCTCCTAAGATATAGGGATGTTGGAGATAATATAGAATAAAGTTAGGAAATATGTGTACGTACACAATATTTCATTTATTTTGGAGGTTGGAAATAAGTGGCTAATAAATGATTTTATTTTATTGAATTGATTTAGCCACATGATGGATGAGTTGGCAAAATAAAGATGAAGTGGAGAAAGAAAGGTGAGTTGGAAATGAATTAAATAATTAAGAAATTATTCAATATTTGAGACTATAGGATAGTAGATAAAGGAATAATTAAATATTAGATATTTAATTAATTGATTAGAAGAAAAGGATATAATGAATTAATTAAAAAAATGTTTTAATTAAATTAATTAATGGAAGGACATGAAATGAATTAAATAAAATAATCTTTTCAAATTAACTATTTAATAGAAGAATAATTATTAAATAAATATTAAATATTTATTTAATTGCTAATAGCCATTTTTATGTGTATATAGTTTGCCCCTCTTTGAAATGATGTTGAAACAACATTCTTTCAAAGATTAAATCAAGTCTCGATAATGCGCCTAATGGAGATAAAAATCATGATTGTGTGCCCCCTCGAGAGATTGATCATGAAATTGTTGAAAAATTTGGATTGAGTGATTGATCTCACGACAATTGATTGAAATTTCTATAACTTGGTTGATGAAAATGTTTTCTCTTTGATTACTTTGATTTTTTTCTTGATTTGATGATTGATAGAGTTTGATTGACCTCATGATCGATGGGACTCAATGATATAAACTCGAAGCTTTGATGATATGATAGGATAGAGTTTGATTGACTTCATGATTGATGAACGTCAATGATGTAAACTCAAGATTGGATAGGCTAGATGTGTAACCTCATGATGAATGAGTGCCACTAATATGTGGTCAAAGAGATTGATAGAAATATCAAGTGAGCGGATAGGATAGATGATTGATTGATCAAAGTGATTGATTGGATCAAGAATTGACATTTTGTTGATATCATGTTGCAGGATGATCTAGATGTTTTGATTCATCTAGGGGGAAACGAGATGATCAACGAGGCCTACAACATATGAAAAGAGTGGTGCTCTTCGTCCTAGTTGACATATTGATATGAGACATTGATTTGTATTATGAGACATTGTATTTTATTGATTATTTCTTTGATATCATTGTATACTTGGACTATTTATTATTTTACGATGATATGTAGACATGGACCCTATATGATGCTGATGATTCATGATTTATTATGCATGTTACTTTATATGATGATGATCTATATGCTTCATGATTACATAGATTATGTTTTGATGATCTATATGTAGTGATGAGATGGATGATGATCTTTTCTTTCCTTTATTTTATGATGATGATGTTCTATATGATGCAATGATGATGAAATGAAAATGCTTTTGATCATGGATGCACTTTAATGGTTACTAATTTAGATGATACGCTTTACTTAAATGATGTAAATGCAATGAGCTATATGGGAATGCAAATGAATGTTGATTTTTTATTTTAAAAGTGTATGCATATAATGATTTTAAATGCAAATGATCTACATGAAATGTTTTTGATTTTGATGATTTAAAAATACAAATGATTATTATGAAATACAACTTATGGATATTTATATGTAATTCTTATAATGATAAATTAATCTAAGTGCAAAGATGCAACTAAATGACTTTAATGGACAAAAATGAACTAAAATGATAATGAACCTAATGCAAATAAAAATGACGATATACTACATGATTATAAAATGCACTTAATGGAATGCAAACTAATGCAATGATTGAATGGAACTAAATAAAATGAATGATAACAACTTAAATGATTCTAAAGATGAATGAACCTACAATGATCAAATGTAAATTATTTTTGTTTGTCCAAGTATACTCAATCTTTATTTATGACAATTGATCTCTGGATGAAATGAAATGCTTATAATGCAACTGACAATGAATTCTTATAATGTAGATGAATAATGAGCTAATCTAAAATGATCTAACTAAAATGATACTTCCATTCTTCATATATTGTCTTATAACAGTGTTTGATTTCATCATTGAGCTTGAAAATGTTGTAGGAAAATACAAGCAACTTGACATAATAATTCAAGCTAACCCGAGTATTTCTTACATGGATTTTGATATTGCAAGTTTACACAAGCAACTTGATATAATGAATCAAGTTGACTTGAGTATTTCTTGCAGAACAAACAAGGATTATCGCCTTTCATGCATGACTCAGAACGTCCTCCTTGATCTTTTGCCGATCATATCCTTAGACAAGTACATACCTTAGTAAGAGATAAACCATAGACAACAAACAAAGAAAATACTGATGCCCCATCATAGCTTCTCTAGTCATGGACATCCTTGAGTCACATAGAGTACATGATTAGCAATAAATCAAGATATAAACAATGAATCTTGTATGTCATTCACATGTTCTCATGGTCATTAACTGATATAATCATCTTGATGAATGTTTATTGACAATCCTTTATTACTTGCTGGTTGATTCTTCATTTTCTGAGTTTCATGATTCACTTGTTACAAAATGCCTTGATCTTCATTGCTTTGTTGCTCGTTATTTATTTCAAAACCCTAGGGTTTTGGTTTTTTTTAAAGTTTTCTGAATGTTTTGGATTTTCAAAGATTTAAAAGGTCACCTTAGCAAAAGGATTTAGGATTTTGCCCCTAGCGGAAACAAAACTTTATTATGGATGTACGAAAGGATGATCCAAACCATGGTGGGATATAATGTAGACATGATTGATTCTGATACAATCCAAGACAGTGACTATGCTAAGTATGTAAAAAATTGATAACTGTTGGTAAGCTGCATATTTCCAGCTAAATGGTTCAAAGTAATCGATGCGAAAGATGAAATGGATGAGCTAGGATAGATGGAAGTGATAGATGCAAATAGGATGGAGTGAATAGGTGCGAAAGCGTTCTCATAGATGGAAGAACTCAGTTTTAGATAGCGCCTGTTTACCAGGTTTTCACCACTTATTTTTATTGCACATTTTGATTTGTTTTTTATTTTTTTGTCTTTCCTGATTTTTGAGAGATGAAACATGTCTTGCCATCAATTGATAAAGATAACACTACCTAGAAAAAAATCCAACAGTCATACTGATCTATGTCATTGTTTTGATTGTTCGATGATTGATAGGAATGTCTAGTTTCAAAGAGTGAGTACCCCATATAAGACCGATCTATCTGGTTTCGAGCGTACCTTTCCCTATATAAGACACGTTGATGTTGATAGATGGATTGATTAACTAGACATGCAATCAGTTTAATCATAGACTTTGATAATATGCCTGTTGTTGATCTGATTTGATGGATGGTCCATGTTGTCATGCTTTGATTTTGGCAATTTTTTTAATTTTTAGTTTTTGGACATTTTGTGATTTTTTTAAGAATTTTTTTTGAATTAGAAGCAAGATGTATTTGGTTGCCCCAATGTATAGCAACACAAGGAATGAATGAATTTTTGAGTTGAAGATGAATGGATGAAAATGGATGCATCTTATTATGGAACATGAAGAGACATGTCAAGAGCTTTTTAAAATCATGTTTTTGTCCTTAGTTTTGATTAAGATCAGGGATGGAAAAGGGGATATGGATGGAGATAGGATATGGATAGGAGAAACAAGATCATAGATAGTGATAGATGATGGAAGAAATGAATAGTTAGGATAGATGGTATAGATTAGCATGAAGCAAGATCATAGATAGCACTAGATGAATTTAGATAGGGTAATGGATACTGGAGGAAGGATAATGGGAGATGTGGTATGAAGAATAGAGTGGATGAAACTTTGACCCCAAGTATAGAGGTCTCCATTTGTAAAGAGGTGATATGTAAGATTGTCATAGTATTTAGCACTACTTGAATAAGTGCTCTTGAACTTTTCAAAAATAGAGACCCAACCCACACTTAGAACCTCCGAAAAATTCAACCAAACATATCTAGAAACAAGGAAGTAGACTCAAAAGGGAAGAAGAATCCCAAATTGGATCAAGGTAATTAGTCTTTGATCACCCATGTGTGTGCAATTGAGTTTATTCTGGCTCATATGATCATTGTAATCCTTAGAATCCAACATGGCTAGCTACATGAGTTACCCTGACTTCAAAAGCATCCTAGATAGAGCCTCGCTGTCAGAAAGCATCCATAGCTCCAACGAGGTTATCGCTGTAAATATTTCTCTATTTCCAGCCAGGCGTCTATAGCCCTAATGGAGTTACTCACATATTCCCATAGCCAAGCATTTTGATATTTCTTTTCCTGATCATGCTTTGGATCTTTTGATATTGTCTTTTTATTTTCTTATTTTGATTGCATTGGCTTGTAAGTAATGAAACTTACATGGGTCTGATAATTACAGTGGCATTGAAGCAGTATTTTAGATTTTTTAACTAGCCATGTCTTCGACTAAGAGATCACAATGATTTAGAGCAATTGATTAAGTGTATGAGATATAGTAATCAAAAGATATCGGTACCAAGATACGATAAGTGGTTCTTTTTTGGATTGAGTGTGTATCCCAACCAAAAGATAATCTTAAAGAGGAACAACCTCAGATTCTAAAGTGTATCATGAATAGATATCTAGGAAACAGACTGAACATGAGATTCAAGCATGGACAAGCATGTGACAAAATGACACAAATGCCTATTTCACAGATGATGAATTTATGCAAAGGATTGAATGAAAGGGATGGAAGGATAAAAAAGAGGTGTTGGATAATAGATAGAATATTTGAAGATTTGTGTGAGGATAGATGGAAATGTATTCAAGATGAGTGTTGGTACACAACTCAAGAAGTGATGAAGAGAAGGAAAATTAAATTTTGGGACATAAGAACCCAAAAGAGATAAATAGAATGATGGAAGAATAGTTTTGAAAAGATGTTTAGATAGATGTTTGAAAGAAGTTCAAAGATGTATGCCTTTGTTGATCTTTCTTATGGATCATTTGATGTGATGGAATGGCGGATGGAGGGAAGTAAGGACCCAAGATGGATGGAATAGATGGAGAGTTTGAATTTGGAATGAAAGGACCAAAAATGGATTTGGAGGATGAAGAGTTTGACTTTGGAATGAAAGGACCTAAAATGGATTTGGAGGATGAAGAGTTTGAATTTGGAACGAAAGGACATAAAATGGATTTGGAGGATGAAAGGATTTATTGATCTTGATCTTGACTTGGAGTAGGGTCATTTGAGTTTGTTCTTTTCTCTTGATTTTAAATTAGATTAGTGAAGGAGATGGAAGGGATATCATGATCTTTCTTAGGAGGTGGATGTTGAATGGGACTCTGTTCTTGAGATAAAAGGGGATCATTGTGGATGGAATACCAAAATTTTAGGGGATCATCATAAGATTCTTGATAGGTATGATCTTGATAAAAAATGGGATTGGATTGGAGAGCCATGATATCTTGATCTTGATTTAGGCTAGGACTCATTTCCTTTGAATAATATTTTTCTTTTTCAAGTGAGAAGGGATGGTCACATGAGTGATCAAAGTTTCAGTTTGGATAGGTTGATGTTGTTGACTTGATGGATACTTCATTTCAGATACCCAAGCTCACTAAGTTGAATAAAGGGTTTGTTCAATAGGCCCCTATATCAAAGTACATAAAATTATATGGATAAAGTCTCTCGATATGGAAACTTGATTTGACTAACTTGAATACCTAGCTAGGTATTATTGTTGTTGAGATAGTTGGATGATAAACTCTTGATCACTTGGTTTGATACTTCCCTAATCTTGTTGGATGAAAGTCTTGCCTAAAGATGATGGTATGATGAAAGAATAAGGATCCAGTCAACTACTGAGAGGGAGGGTGAATCAGTAGATAGAAAATTGATATAAACTTTTACCAATCTCAAAATAAACCTCTCAAAGAAAACTCAGAATTGACAAAATGCAATATCACTGTCAAGTTAAACCAGTTGACTATTATAAAAGACTAACAATTTAACAACTTGAAACTCACAAACATTCAAATACTTTACTGACATAAGTAAAATCTCATTTCAGATTGCTGCCGGTTAACATAACATATCAAAGTGGATTTAGCAGTTAAGCAATTCAACCATAGTAAACATAACAATAAAAAACATTCACCACTTGACACAATATTTTTGACGTGGAAACACAAATGGGAAAAACCATGATGGGGATGAATACCCACAAGTATTTTGAACTCTTTTGAAGTTCGCCCTGGTAGGAGCCAAGCCTCTTAAAGCTTTACAATAAGTCCTATTAAGAACAGATCCTGTTAGGGACCACCCAGTTAAGGGATTGACTATAATGCCCTATTAGAAGCAATACTCTGAGAGGAGTAACCTCGGTAGAGGATTTGAAATCCAAGCTAATGGACCACCTGGTTAGAGGATTTGAATAACACTAAGCTTGTTAGAGCTTACTCGGTTAGGGGATTTGACTGCTGTAATTGTTAGAAAACAACAGGGGTTTGCTAATCTATTTGAATAACACTACACTTGCTTGTTCAGATCCTTTTCTTGCTCCTATCTTCCTTTACACAAACTGTAGATACATCATCCGATTTGGCAACCACACTCTCTCTCTCAACTATAAATTGCCAACTCTACAACAAAACAACTCATCTACCTTATAAACAAATCAATAGGTCGGTAACACAACACAAACCTAATTCTCTCATAGAGATTACAAACAAATCAGTTCAAGTATGACCATTGGATTACATAATAATCTCTGCACATCAATAAAGATAGCCTCAACCGCTCCTTGATCACTGCTCCATCGAACAATGTAACTCATAATGCAATTTGCATTACATACAATATACTTGCTCATTCCCAAGATAAAAACCGTTATCTTAACACGCCAAAACATTTGAAACTCTTCTCATACAACATGTATACGTGTCATAATCCTTACCGCTCATCATCATATCATAAACCACTATAGCCAATTCATCAAACTTCATCGGTTAGGGTTTATCATATCAACAGGTAGGGTTTACCGGTTGATCTCACTTCTTCTCTAGTAATACCGATTTCCTCCACAAATTCACTTACTGGTTGCAGTTCCCTTCACTAGCTCTTCCTACCAGTTACAAAACAATATTATAACAACATCATTATCAGTTAATTGACATCAATGACAACATAACATTTCATTAATGCAATCTTCATGCAAATGCCAACAATCTCCCCCTTTGGCATTGATGGAAATACAAGTATCAATACCCTTGATTGCTATGATTGTGAATAGGAGTCGTGGTTTATATTTTACCATGTACTGTCCTTGTCTTCAGCTGGTAACTGGCTATAGATCTTCTCTCTGTCAATCATACAATTCTTCTTCCCCATAATCACATAGTTCTCCTCCTCCTTTGACAACAATGCCAAAGTGAAAGTAAAACATGCAATGTCAAACTTCACTGCTAAGCATCATCAACTTGTAACTTGATGCTCCCCCTGTGGAATAACTCCACTCTACACCAATCCTGCTGTAAAAGTCTGCAAGTAATTCTGGGATTGATGTACTCTACATCATGCTCAATTGACCTCATGGAGGGGTACAAACCATAGCTGACTTCTAAGATACTCAAAAGTAGTCTTAGGCAGAGGTTTAGTAAAGATATCTGCAAGTTGCTCCTTGGTAGAAACATGCTCCAATATCACATCTTTACTCTGCACTTTTTCCCTCAAGAAATGATACTTCCATTCAATATGCTTGGTTCGTGCATGCAAAACAGGGTTCTTGGAAATATTTATGGCATTGGTATTGTCATATAAGATCTTTACTGGTTCTGTAAACTTCATCTTGAAACCTTCCAGAATGTGTCTCATCCAGATAGCCTAGGTACAATTCATATAAGCTGCAACATACTCAGCTTCAGCAGTAGACTGTGATATATAACTCTTCTTCTTGCTACTCCATGAAACAAGTCTTCCTCCAAGAAATAATGCTGCATCAGTTGTGCGTTTCCTATCATCAACATTATGTGCCCAGTCTGCATCTGTAAACACCTTCAAATCAAAGTTACCTGCATATGGATACCATAATCCATAGTCAATAATGCCTTTCAAATATCTAAATATCCTCTTGGTTGCTATCAAATGTGTTTCCTTTGGATTCTTCTGAAATATAGCAGCTAGACCAACTACATGAGCTATAGCTGGTCTGCTGTGAACAACATAGTGCAATTTCCCAATCATTGACCTATACTCCTTTTCATCAACATATGTGGCTTCATCTTCCTTAGACAATTTACAACTTGTAACCATTGGTGTCCCAACTGGTTTACAGTCACTCATTTCAAATGTCTTTAATACCTCTTTCACATACTTAGACTGTGTGATGAAAATACCACTCTTCATTTGTCATATTTGCAAGCTTATGAATTTTTCTCTCTCCCACTAGAGATATTTCAAACTCACTTTTCATTTCATTTTCAAAGTCATTGCTCATATCATCATTGCCTCCAAATATTATATCATCCACAAACACTTCACTAACCAATATCTTATCTCCTTCAAATTTGAGATATATGTTGTTGTCTTCACTAGTTCTTTGAAAACCTATCTTCTTTTAGAGTATTCGGGTATTTACTTGATTAATTAAACATTATTTGTTTAATTATTTAAGTTCCCTTTATCTCTTTTACACTTAAGCTAACTTTAGGTGCATATAATTAATTATTATGTGCAAACCTAGGTTTTCCCTTTTAGGGTTTCTTGACCTATTAAAGGTTGAGTTCTTTCTTTTCATTGTATGAAGAAGGATTATTATTGACAATACATTTCGGAGATTATTGAGCTCTCATCTTTTGGAGCATATTTTTCCTGTGTATTCTTTCCTTCTGTGATTTGCTTCATTGCTTCTCCTTGTAACAGGTTTTTTCAGCTTGCAGAGATTATTTGGGCTCCTATGGTGTTGTATTTTCTCAACTCCTATATGGTATCAGAGCTTCAGATCTACAACTACCTGTTCTTGTTTTGAGATTTTTTGGCTTTGGAAGCAGATCTGGGGTTTTAGGAATTTTTTTTTTGTACCTAGGGTTTGAGTTTTTTTTTTTCCTGAGCACTTTGGGCCTAAACGGACCTCACCATCGTGCTCAGAAGGCCCGATGACCATATGGTCATATAAAATTTGACCTATTTTGGTTCCTGAGCCTTTGGGTGAATTTTTTTTCTCAGATCCAAGCCGTACGACTTTGGCACATAGATCGAGAAAAAAAAATTGAATTTTTTTTTTTTGCCTTTTTATGGCATGCAGGCCAAATTTTTGCTTTTTTATTAAAAAGAAATTTCTTGAAAAAAAGCAAAGAAAAAAAATAAGGTTTTAAAAAAATTTTGTTTTTTTTTGCAAAAAAATGTTTTCGGGGGCAACCCCACGATACGCAGGGTACCGTGGGGTCCCTTGCCACCATGCAGGCCCTGCACCCCTGCCGGCCTCGTTGCACTTTCTGGGACCGCCGGCCCCCGCCGGCCCGACCCCCTCTGGCGACCCCGCCGCCGCTTGCAGCCCCTAGCTCCCTGGCCGTTGCCCGACCTCCTGCCGCCCGACCCACTTCGCCGCCTGGCCACCTTGCTCCACTCTACCCAGCCCTCAAGGAGGCTCCGCCCTGCCACCAGGCCACCACCGAAGTGCCACCGGAGAGCCGCTCCCTGGCCACCTCCACCCAAACAAGCCACCAGACTCCCTTTTTTGGCTTTTTCAGGGGGGGTTTGGTTTTTTGGCTCTATCTTGGGCATACAGAGTCATTTTTTTGAAAACAAATAGACGTCGGAAAGCTAGTTCCAAGGCCAACCTCATGATGTTGGTAATTTTTTCCAATTTTGCTATTTCACTATGTTTTTTTTCCAGTCAAAGTGAGGTCTAGGTTTTGCACTCCGGGAGCCATAGAATGAGCATCTGACCTCCGTTTTTCAAAAAAATTATATTTTTGGAAAGCGTGTGCTATGTACTTTCCATCCATCTAATTTTTATTTCTAGATTCTTCTCCATGCATATTTTATTCAGTTTATTTCTTTTCAGCACTCTGGTGGATATCGTGGTTCTTTCAGGTCTTGGGATCTCTTCTTTGAGTAGGGTGTCTCTATTTTGGTTCACATTTCTATTTCCAGTCTTCTTATCATTGTAGCTTGTATTTATGCAAATGCACTGAGATAAAGTGCCATCATGCATTGTTTACTTGGAATCTTGCATATCTTGTGTCTTGTTGTACATGCACTATTGATCAAGTGCCATGAGGGGGTTGATGTTTGCCTGTTGTTTTCCATCTTCCTTCATCCAGTGAGTGTTCCTTCCAAGACATTCGCCTCATGATGATGTGTCTCAGCACCTTTGATGTTCTTGGTTCTTCATCATGCAGTTGTTTTTGGTAGTCCTTTTCAGTGTTCCTGTCCCTCTCCCACTTCCACATTATGGGGAGGTTTATCCTGTTGGTTGTATTGCTTCCGTGGTTCGATTGATCAACTCTTCAAGCTTTGGTGTCTCATGCCATCTATATCTTCAATTTCAGTTGTTTTTTGCCTTGTTTGCCTCTTGATTCGAGTAGTGTCATTTGAGGGCACTCATGCAGATTACAGTCTTCTCTACCTGGTCATGTTCTATTTCAGTGGAGGTTTTCCAGATCAGCAGTTATTTTTCGACAGAGTTTGTAGGTTCTTCATGCTTCAGTGATATTCTTTTCCATCTCTTTTTGGAGTAGAGTTTTGTTCCCATGAGGTTTTCTCTATTTCTCCAGTTCATAGAGATTTCATTGTATTTGGGTACCTGATCAGGCCTTGTTGCCGAGACCCATCTTTATTGCTTTCAGTAGCTGTTCTAGGTTTTAGCTTCTCCCTAAGTCTAGCTTAAGGGGGGGTGTTAGAGTATTCGGGTATTTACTTGATTAATTAAACAGTATTTGTTTAATTATTTAAGTTCCCTTTATCTCTTTTACACTTAAGCTAACTTTAGGTGCATATAATTAATTATTTTAATTAATTATTATGTGCAAACCTAGGTTTTCCCTTTTAGGGTTTCTTGACCTATTAAAGGTTGAGTTATTTCTTTTCATTGTATGAAGAAGGATTATTATTGACAATACATTTTGGAGATTATTAAGCTCTCATCTTTTGGAGCATATTTTTCCTGTGTATTCTTTCCTTATGTGATTTGCTTCATTGCTTCTCCTTGTAACAGGTTTTTCAGCTTGCAGAGATTATTTGGGCTCCTATGGTGTTGTATTTTCTCAACTCCTATATCTTCATCAAGTGTGAGTGAAGCCTTCATACCATGCTCTCAGTGCTTGCTTTGACCCATATAGTGCCTTGTGCAATTCTCATACCATGTCTTTTTCATTAGTCAAAGCATAACCATCTGGATGCTCAATGTATACTTCTTCTTCTAGTATTCCATTCAAAAATGTTGACTTCACATCCATCTAATATACTTTGAATCCCTTATGTGCTGCAAATGCAAGTAAAGTCCTGAAACCTTCTAGTCTAGCAATTGGTGCAAAATTCCCACCCTAATCTTCTCCTTCTTCCTGTGCATAACCTTTGCAAGCCAATCTAGCTTTGTTTCAGACTACTACACCATCTTCATTTAGTTTGTTCCTGAATACCCACCTAGTACCTATCACATTTTTATTCACCGGTCTGGGTACTAGGGTCCATGTGTTTTTCTTCTCAATTTTCTCAAGCTCCTCCTCCATATATTTGATCCAATGATCATCTCCAAATGCTTCCATAGCAGTTCTAGGCTCAATAGTGTAGATCATGCAAGAATGTTCTCTAATTCTTGATTTGATTAACACTCCAGCATCCTTATCTCCAATAATCTGGTCAGGATTGTGATTGAGTCTCACATACCTTGGAATAATATGATCATTATCTTCAAGTTCTTCTTCTTTATTAACATCATCATCTTCTGAATCTACCCGTTCTGGTTGAACCGGTACAACAACATTCTCTTTACTAGTTTCAGGTTTCATCAATTTTGGTTCCCAAAACATAATGAAAAGATCTTCATTTTTTTCTCCACACTAGTTTCTCCTGAGACTTTAGGATACTCATCCACTCGAAAATCAACACTCTCAATGATTCTCCATGTCTGATTGTTGTAACATTTGTAGGCCTTACTCTTGGTGGAGTAACCAAGAAATATACCTCCATCATTTTTAGCCTTAAACTTACTAACATAGTCACCTCTCTTAATAAAACATTTACTGCCAAATATCTTGAAATAACTAACATTAGGTGATATGCCATACCAGTATTCATAAGGGGTCTTATCCTTACCTCTTTTTACCAATATCCAGTTCATAGTGTAGACAACTATGCTGATAGCTTCTTTCTAGAAAGTTTTTGCTACACCTCCTTGTATCAACATCATTCTAGCAGCTTCAACAACTGACCAGTTGTTCCTCTCTGCAATACCATTCTGTTGTGGTGTCCTTGGTGCAAAAAGTTGTCGTTTGATACCATTTTCTTCACAATATCTAGTGAATTCCTCAGAAGTAAATTCACCACCTTGATTAGTCCTCAGACACTTTATCTTCTTACCACTCTCCTTTTCAGCTAAGGCCCTGAATGCCTTGAACTTACTAAATGCTTATGTTTTATCCTTCAAGAATGTGACCCACATCATTCTTGAGAAATCATTAGTGAATATCATAAAATATCTGTCACCTTGAATACTTTTAGTCCTTATTGGTCCACAGAGGTCTGTATGAACCAAATCTAACAGATGTTCCGCTGAAAAAGATTTTCTCTTAAAAGTTGAGGATGTCATCTTTCCCAATTGACATTCCTTACATAGAGCATTAACCGATTTGTCCAATTGAGGCAAACCTCTCACTATCTTGGAATTACTCACTTTAATAATGTTATCAAAATATATATAAAAAAATCTCCTATGCCAAAGCCAACTATCATCTACTTTAGCAATTAAACAGTTGTTGACTTTAGGATTAAGGTGAAACAGGTTACCTTTAGTCTTCTTGTTGATTTCAATCAGTTTACCTTTTCTCCCATAGATTTTGCACATACCATTCTTAAACTCCAATGGGTATCCTCTGTCATTGAGTTGAGCAACACTCAAAAGATTGTGCTTTAATCCTTCAACCCAATAGACATCATCTGTACCACTCTTTCCATTAAGAGAAATAGTTCCCTTACCTTTTACCATGCAGGATGAGTCATTACAAAATCTCACAAATTTGCCATCAAATTCCTTCAAGGTAAGAAATTTTCTCTGGTCACCGGTCATGTGATATGAACAACCACTATCAATGATCCAATCATCAGAATTATCCATGTGAGAAACTAATGCTTTCTGATTAGATGTCTCTTCTTTAATGGCTAGAAAAAAAATGTCTTCATTAGTATGACCCTCATATTCCTCATCAGTGATACCACCATCAACTACAATAAGACAATCTCTCTTGCCTTTTCCTTTGTACTTCTCAAACTTTTCTTGCTTGTGCTCATTGTCACCATTAGGATAGTTAGCTGCAATGTGTCCAATCTTGTTCCATGCAAAACATTTCAAAGGTAATTTACCTATGTATTTACCGGTACCTTTGGGCAACCACTTGGTCAACAATGCTTCAAGCTCAACCAAACTGTCTTCATCATCAACTTCTCTGCTGGATCTAGATTCATAACTATGACTGACATCTCTAGTTTTCCTCATAGATGGGTTAGAAACTAAAGCTCTAAATGCATATTCAAATTTTTGAACACTACCATCATAACAATTTAATTCAAAAGTAGTAAGCTTACCAATGACGGATTCAAGGGTTACCTTAGTTTTGTCAATTGACTTTAGCTCCTGAATGGCTGCAACTTGGATAGCGTAGATCGGTAGAAGGGTTCTCAACACCTTGCTAACCATTGTGACATCTTCCACTTTACCAACAACGCTCTTGATCTCACCGACTATCTCTTTTATCCATTGACTATACTATTGAATATTCTCACCTTCAGCCATCCACATGTCATCAAATTTTCCTCTTAGACTCTCTTCTTTGGCAATCTTCACATGTTCATCACCGCTATAAATATCTTCAAGTTTCTTCCATACCTCATAAGCAATCTCCAGACCATGTACATCAACATATTCTACATCAGACAAAGAACTGATAATAGCCTCTAGTGCTTGATTGTTTTCTTGTTGCTCTTTCTTCTGATCATCAGTCATAATCCCACTAGGTGCAACATATTGAGTACCAACATGTTCCCAGTATTGACTTCCTAGACTCTTAATATAAATTTTCATTCTATCACTCCATATCTTGTAGTTCTCTCTATTAAACTTTGGACCTTCCTTCTTCATCATGTTCTACAAGATCTTTACCTCGACTGTCAAGCTTAGACCTTAGAGGACTTGAGAAGCACTAACACCAATTGATGGAATGATGAAAGAATAAGGATCTGGTCAACTACTAAGAGGGGGGGGGGGGTGAATTAGTAGATAGAAAACTGATATAAAATTTTACCAATCTCAAAATCAACCTCTCAAAGAAAACTCAGAATTGACAAAATACAATATCACTATCAAGTTAAACTGGTTGACTATTATAACAGACTAACAATAAAACAACTTGAAACTCACAAACATCCAAATACTTTACTGACATAAGTAAAACCTCATTTCAGATTGTTGTTGGTTAACATAAATCAAAGTGGATTTAGCAGTTAAGCAATTCAACCATAGTAAACATAACCACAAAAAAATTCACCACTTGATACAATATTTTTGACGTGGAAACCCAAATGGGAAAAACCATGGTGGGGATGAATACCCATAAGTATTTTGAACTCTTATGAAGTTTGCCCTATTAGGAACCAAGCTTGTTAAAGCTTTACAATAAGTCCTGTTAAGAACAGATCCTATTAGGGACCACTCGGTTAAGGGATTGACTATAATGCCCTATTAGAAGCAATACCCCATGAGGAGTAACCTCAGTAGAGGATTTGAAATCCAAGCTAATGGACCACCTAGTCAGAGGATTTGAATAACACTAAGCTTGTTAGAGCTTACCTAGTTAGGGGATTTGACTTATGTAATTGTTAGAAAACAATAGGGGTTTGGTGATCTGTATGAATAACACTAAATTTGCTTGTTCAGATCCTTTTCTTGCTCCTATCCACCTTTACAAAAACTACTGATACATCATTTGGTTCGACAACCACACTCTCACTCTCAACTACAAATTTCCAACTCTACAACAAATCAACTCATCGACCTTATAATCAAATCAATAGGTCGGTAACACAACACAAACCTAATTCTCTCATAGAGATTACAAACAAATCGGTTCAAGTATGATCGTTGGATTACATAATAATATCTTTGCATCATTCAAGATAGCCTTAACCGCTCCTTGATCATCGGTTCATTGAACACTGTAACTCATCACACGGTCTGCATTACATGCAATATACTTGCTCATTCCCAAGATAAAAACCATTATCTTAATGCACCAAAACATTTGAAACTCTTCTCATACAACATGCATATGTGTCATAATCATTACCGCTCATCATTAGATCACAAATCAATACAAACAATTCACCAAAATTCATCGATTAGGGTTTATCATATCAATAGGTAGGGTTTACCGGTTGATCTCACTTCTTCTCTAGTAATACCAGTTTCCTCCACAAATTTACTTACCTTTTGCAGTTCCCTTCACTAGCTCTTCCTACTGGTTACAAAACAATATTATAATAACATCATTACCGGTTAATTGACATCAATGACAACATAACATTTCATTAATGCAACCTTCATGCAAATGCCAACAAAATAAAATTTGAAAAGTTGATAACCACCTCAAAAGATTCTTTGTAGGATTTGAAAACTTCTCCACTTATGATTTCTCCTTGTTTGAACTAATTTTTTTTTAATTTTTAATTTTTGATTTGTTGATTGATACTTTGCAAGATGTTTGATCATTTGTGACAAGAATACATAACACACATGAAGACAATGGTCATCCTAATACTAAATACTTAGTGTATGATCTTTTGAGGATGTGTTCAAATCCCTGATATTTTCACTAGTTTGGATAAAAATAAAATATATCAAGTAGACTCTTTATTCAAAGGTCATTGACAATATTATAGCCCACTAGTCTCGATACTCCATCAGATCAAACAACCTTGTCACCCCCTAGAGGGCACCCATTGTTTTGCCTTTTTCCAGAAATTAACCCAAAGAGAATTACTCCTCAACTGAGTAGTTATCTTGGGAGATATATGGTAAGTAATCTTGGGGGTGAATTCTTCCCCACCCTTGCAGTATGATATTTCCAATGCATGGCAATTGACTTGGATCAAAGCTTCTACTTCTATGGTTCATAGTAAGGATTTCGTTTGGTGCAACAAATAATAAACTCAATTAATAGGCTTCCCAACCTTTAGAACAAAGGCTTTTCGCATCACAAGGATACTAGGGGAAGGCTATCAAATAAACACTTCTATTGGAGGGGATTTTCATCAGCCTCTACATTTGATTATAGTGGGTTGGTAAACTTGGCGACAAAGCCGTTGCCCACTTGGGTCATACCCTTCTCACTAGCCCCCTCAAGGCTTAGGGAAGGCAAACCCTCTAAAGGATTTAATTTCTTGAAAGTAAATAAAGCATAAAAGAGTCGGTTTGGCTTTTTGGTCACCCAATTAAGGGGAGAGCATATGCCTACCACTTTCGAGACACATAGTATATAAGTGTTCTTTTTAACCTTCCATAGTAATGTGATCTATCCTCTATTTGGAGATGTTGCTCCAACAAGAATGGTGTTTATTTTAGCCCCACCTAGAAAATGATTTTCTAAACTAGGAATTGGAAATCCTTGTCAACAAAATGAAAATCATTGCAAAAAGTAACTTACTTTGTAAGAATGGACAAGTTGATTGTTCTTTTTAACTTGCAAAAAATAAGATTGATTGTGCTTTTTACCTTTGCAAGAAAATGAAAAATTGTTGTTCTCTTTAGAACCCAAAATTTGAGGTGTGAATCCCAACTTTGCAAGAAAGTAAATGTTTGATTTTTTGTTCTTTTTACCTTGCAAATGTGATTATTTTTGTTGGCATATGTGCAGAGTTTGATGACATGATAGGATTGTATGTTGTCATTGATGTCAATATGCTGAAGTATGAATCGGTATATTGAAGTAAGAAAACTAGCAAGAGAACCAGTATGATGGTATGAAGTGAACCGGTATGATGGTATGAACCGGTATATGCAAAAAGGTGAACCAGTATATGCAAAGCTTATATCGAGGTTTCATTTGATATGACTACCGGTTGGTAGTCTCAGCTTCAGGGTTTCCGATTGATGCGTTCCAAGTCTATCTGATTTGACTGACGACATCCTATGATGAGTTAGCATTAAAATGAAGATCAAATAGTGTTTCCACGTTAGCCTTGTGCACGTGAAGAATCTCCTTGAGGATATTGCATGAAGAAGATTGATTCTATCTACCTCGGGAATGTGCAAAATCTTAGTAAACGGTGGAGAGCGCATGATGGGTTATTAGCTTCCAGAAGCAGGTGAAGAACAAACGATGGAGAACGTCTTGAGATTTGTTCAAGATTGTTTTACCCCATGTAATGTGTTTAAATGGTTAGGATTGGACCGACTGTATTGTTAACCTAGATAATTAGGGTTTTAGGTTTTTGCCACTGACCTAATTGCTGTCTATAAGGTCAATGATGATTCTCATTTGAAGTTGTTGGCAAATGAATGTGTGTGAAGTGATTCTTACCAGACCAAAGTAGTGAGTAGAGACCTGCAGAGTGTGATTGTAGATGTAAAGGAACTGAAGGAGATCTGCCTTGGCATTAAGTGTTGTTATCAGATCAGTGTATTACCTATTGACTTCTAACCATTCCAGTAGATGGAAAATCCCTTTACCAAGTAGCTTTAACAGACTTTTTGTAAATCCTTTAACAGGGTGACTCAAAATCATTGAGTTCTTTAAATCGTTTGACAAGGTAACCTTTAACATGGTTTTAACCTCTAACCGGGTATTTAGCCATCCCTTAATCGGGTGATCCCTAGCAGGATCGGTTCCTAGCAAAACATGTTGTAAAGTCTTTAACCAGACTAGGCTCCTAACAGAGCAAACTTTAGAAGAGTTCAAGAACAACTTGTGGGTATTCATTCCCACTGTGGTTTTTCATAGTTGGGTTTCCACGTGAAATCAGTGTGTTATGTGTGATGCTTTTTCATGTGATGTTTTAATGTTTTCTGTTAAGCAGTAAAAGCATGCTGATCGAATGGTCATTATATTTCTGATGCATTACCTGCTTAAGTATATGGGTGAAGTTGAGTTGAGATATTAGGTTTTGAGAAGATCTATATGTTACCACTTTATATCTTTTATAGTCATACTATATTACCGGTAGTGCCTTGATTTAGATCGGTGATACTGTTTGCCAGTTAGGGCAGTCTTTGCAGTTTAAGTTGTTTAAGAAGTTTTTGGGTGTACTGATTCACCCCCCCCCCTCTCAATACCTGTTGGGTATTTATTGTTCATCATTATTCATGAATTGGTATCAGAGCATCCACCAGGTCCTCTGTGTTATAAGCTTAACCACTTGAGGAAAAGATCCTATTCTAATGATGAAGAGGGAAGGTCCTAAGTTCAACAAAGATAACTTTAAGATATGGAAGGACATAATGAAGATATACATTAAAAGCATGGGTGCTCAACACTGGAACTATGTTGAGAATACTTATGTTGTCCCTACCGGTACTCTCACCGATGATCAAATAAGAGAAATTCAAGAGAATGGGAAAGTTATGGAAGCTCTTATAAGTAGTCTATCTGATATTGAGTTTATAGATGTTCAGGATAAAGACAATCCCAAAGATGTATGGGATGCTCTGGAGTCTATCTATGGTGGTGATGAGCATGTGAAGCAAGCTAAGGAAGAAAGCCTTAGAGGAAAATTTGAAGACATGTGGATGGTTGAAGGAGAGACCATTCAACAATATGGGATAAGGATTAAAACTGTTGTTAGAGACATCAAGAGTGCAGGAGGTACAATGGATGATTCCACCATTATTAGCAAAATTTTGAGATCCTTATTACTGATCTATGTAATAAGGGTTGCCTCTATTCAGGAGTTGGGATCTATTGACAAGACAAAGGTATCCCTAGATTCCATCATTGCTAAGTTGACCACATATGAGCTAAACAGTTATGATGACAGTGTTCAGAAGACTGATTCAACCTTTAGAGCATCTACTGCACTATCTAGAAAGGGAAAAGAAGCTAGTACTAGCTGCGAGCCTAGACAAAACAAAGATATGGATGATGAGGAGATCCTAATGGAATTTGAAGCTCTTCTTGCCAAGAGACTTCCTAAGGGAACTAGAAAATACAGAGGTAAGCTCCCTTTGAAATGCTTTTCTTGCAATAGGATAGGACACATTGTTGTCAACTATCCTAATAGTGATAATAAGGACAAACCAGAGAAGTTTAAAAAGTTCAAAGGAGGAAATAGGAGAAACTATTTTGTTGTAGTCGATGAAGGTGTCACTGATGATGAATCAAAAGATGAAGAAAGCAAAGACATAGTATTTGTAGTTGTTAAGGAAGATGTGTTAGACAAGAAGGCTCTTGTCTCCCGCTTTGATAATTCTAATGAGTGGATTATTGATAGTGGATGTTCTCACCACATGACTGGTGGCCGAAAAAAGTTTATGTCTCTAGAAGAGTATGATGGAGGTGTAGTCCGATTTGGTAATGATGCACCATGTATGGTAAAAGGCAAAGGGTCCATCTCTCTAAATGGAAAAAGAAGTGTTGATAATGTGTATTGGGTAGAAGGTCTCAGACATAACCTTTTGAGTGTTGCTCAGCTGAATGATAAAGGACTCACTCTGGAATTCAAAGATGGAGTGTGCAAAATAAAAGGAAAGAGTGGTGAACTGATGGCCACCGATATCCAGACTAAAGGTAACTTATTTCAGTTAAATACAAATATCAGTCAATGTCTAATGGCTAAGTTTGATGACAGTTGGACATGGCATAGGAAACTCTGCCATGTAAATTTTGATAATATTAGGAAGGCTAGTAAGATCAAGGCAGTTAGAGGATTGCCTATGCTGAACAAACCAAAGAATCCTTTGTGCAGAGAATGTCAACTAGGGAAAATGTCTTCCTCAACCTTCAAAGGTAAATCTTTCACAACAGATAATTTACTTGATCTTGTGCATACTGATTTGTGTGGTCCTATGAAAACTAGGAGTGTTCAGGGAGATAGGTACTTTACGATTCTTACTGATGATTGCTCAAGAATGATGTGGGTCACATTCTTGAAAGACAAGTCTAAAGCTTTTGGAAAGTTTAAAGCCTTTAGAGAACTAGTCGAAAAGGAAAGCGGTAAGAGAATCAAATGCCTTAGAACCGACCAAGGAGGTGAGTTCACTTATGGACAATTGAATAAGTACTTTGAAGAGAATGGCATCAAGAGGCAACTGTCTTCCCCCTGGACTCCACAACAAAATGGCCTACCAGAAAGGAACAACCAGACTATAGTTGAAGCTGTTGGAATGATGTTGATTCAAGGGAAGGTTGCTCACACTTTTTGGAGAGAAGCGGTGAGCACTGCAGTCTACACTATGAACCGGGTACTCATCAAGAAAGGTAAGGATAAAACTCCTTATGAGTATTGGACTGGTAAGACTCCAGTAGTAAGCTACTTTAGAGTATTTGGTAGCAAGTGTTATATCAAGAGAAGTGAATACCAGAGCAAGTTTGATGCAAAATGTGATGAGGGAATATTCCTAGGGTATTCCACCAAGAGTAAAGCTCTCAAGTGTTTTAACAATAGGACTCAAAGAATTGTTGAAAGTATCAATGTTAAAGTTGATGAAACCTTTGAGAAACCTAAGGAAACCAGCAGCGAGTGAGCGGTAGATGAACCAAATGTAACCTTCTGGGAACCAGTTGCAAAACAGCCAAGTATAAGTAACCGTACTCCTACACCAGTAGATGCTGATGAAGAGGAAAAGAAAGAGGAATCAGTTAAGATCATTCCTAGGTATGTAAAGCTACATCATGATCCAAAACAGATCATAGGGGATAAGGATGCATGAATACTTACAAGAAGAAAGGTCAGAGATAATTCTTGCATGATTTCTGAATTTGAGCTCAAAACATTTAAAGAGGCACACAAAGATGAAGACTGGATTAAGGCTATGGAAGAGGAACTTGAATAGATAGAAAAGAATGGTACATGGTCTTTGGTACCCAGACCTTAGCACAAAAATGTTATTGGCACCAAATGGGTTGTTAGAAACAAGCTAAATGAAGATGGCACAGTGGTAAGAAACAAAGCAAGATTGGTATGTAAGGGATATGCTCAAGAAGAAGGAGAAGACTATGGAGAAACCTTTGCTCTAGTAGCTAGATTGGAAGGAGTTCAAATGCTACTTGCATATGCAACCTTCAAGGGATTCAAAGTGTATCATATGGATGTGAAATTTGCATTCCTGAATGGAATACTTGAAGAGGAAGTGTATATAGAGCAACCAGATGGGTTTGCCCTATCAGAAGACAGTGATATGGTATGTAGGCTACATAAAACCTTGTATGGATTGAAGCAAGCACTTAGAGCATGGTATGAACGTTTACACTCCCATCTTGTGAAGATTGGATTTCAAAGAACAATTGAAGATAGCAATATCTATCTGAAGTCAGAAGGAGATCAGATTATGATCCATGAAGTATTTGTTGATGACATAATTTTTGGTGGAGATGACAAGATGAGCCATGCATTTGCAGATGGAATGAAGAAGGAATTCGAGATGTCACTAATCAAAGAGATTAAGCTCTTCATTGGACTACAGATTCAACAAATGAAAGATGGTATCTTTATCACTCAATCCAAGTATGTCAAAGAGGTGTTGAAGACCTTTGGCATGGAAGACAACAAACCGGTTGGTACACCAATGATGATCGGTTGTAAATTGTCAAAAGAAGATGACTCATCATTGGTGAATGAGAAGGAATATCGGTCAATGATTGGTAAGTTGCACTATATAGTATATGATAGACCAGATGTTCCACATGCAGTGGGCATTGCTACACATTTTCAGAAAAGTCCAAGAGAATCCCACTTGGTAGCAGTCAAGCAGATTCTTAGATATCTGAAGGGAACTATAGATTATGGATTGTGGTATCCATACAATAATGATTTCAATCTCAAAGTGTTTATTGATGCCGATTGGGCTGGTAATGTGGACGACTGGAAGATCACAAATGATGGTGCATTCTTTCTTAGTGGCAGACTAGTCTAATGGATGAGCAAGAAGCAGAGTTGTATCTCTCAGTCTACAACACAAGCAAAGTATGTAGCAACATTTATGACCTGTACTCAGGCAATTTGGATGAAGCATGTATTAAGTGGTTTCAAAGTCCTTGTATCTGAACCAGTGAGTATATTTTGTGATAAGATAAGTGCAATTAATATTTCCAAGAATCCGATACTGCATGCTAGAACCAAGTACTTCAAGCTCAAGTATCATTTCTTGAGGGAGAAAGTTCAGAACAAAGAGGTTGTATTGGAACATGTTTCCAGTAAAGAGCAGTTAGCAGATATATTCACCAACTCTCTACCAAAGGCTACATTTACCTATTTAAGAGGTGAATTAGGGGAGGTGAACTAAAGGTATGTGCTCCACATCAGTCAGGTATTGCATTGCCAAATCTTTTCAGGATTGGTGTGTTGAAGGATGCTACTCCTCAGGGGGAGCATCATGATGGAACATGGATGTTTGTGCCTCCACTTTGGCATTGTTATCAAAGGGGGAGAAGATGTGAAACAAAGAAGATATCTGTAGTTTTGAAGACATATTATATGGAAGAAGATGTAGAGATATCTTTGTGTATTGCCATCAATGCCAAAGGGGGAGATTGTTTGCATATGTGCAGATTTTGATGACATGATAGGACTGTATGTTGTCATTGATGTTAATATGCTGAAGTATGAACTAGTATATTGAAGTAAGCAAACTGGCAAGAGAACCGACATCATGGTATGAACCAGTATATGCAAAAAGGTAAACCGGTATGTTGGAATGTGAACAGGTATATGCAAAGCTTGTATCGAGGTTTCATTTGATATGAATACCAGTTGGTAGTCTCAGCTTCAGGGTTTCTGATTGATGCATTCCAAGTCTGTGTGATTCGACTAATGACATCCTATGATGAGTTAGCATTGAAATGAAGATCAGATTTTGTTGCCACATCAACCTTGTGCATGTGAAGAATCTCCTTGAGGATCTTGCATGAAGAAGATTGATTCTATCTACCTTGGGAATGTGCAAAATCTTAGTAAACGGTGGAGAGCGCGTGATGGGTTATCAGCTTCCAGAAGTGGTGAAGAACGAATGATGGAGAATGTCTTGAGATTTTTTCAAGATTGTTTTACCCCATGTAATGTGTTTAAATGGTCAGGACTGGACCGACTGTATTATTAACCTAAATGATTAGGGTTTTAGGTTTTTGCCATCAACCTAATTGTTGTCTATAAGGTCGATGATGATTCTCATTTGAAGTTGTTGGCAAATGAATGTGTGTGAAGTGATTCTTCCCAGACCGGAGCAGTGAGTAGAGATCTGCAGAGTTTGATTGCAAATGTAAAGGAACTAAAGTGGATCTACCTTGGCATTAAGTGTTGTTAATAGATTAGTCTATTACCTGTTGACTTCTAACCATTTCAGCAGATGGAAAATCCCTTTACCGGGTAGCTTTAATAGGCTTTTTGTAAATCCTTTAACAAGGTGACTCAAAATCATTGAGTTCTTTAAATCCTCTGACAAGGTAAAGTCTTTAAATCCTCTAGCAAAACTTGTTTTAAAGTCTTTAACCAGACTAGGCTCCTAACAGAGAAAACTTCAGAAGAGTTCAAGAAGAACTTGTGGGTATTCATCCCCACCGTGGTTTTTTGCAGTTGGGTTTCCACGTGAAAAATTAGTGTGTTATGTGTGATGCTTTTTCATGTGATGTTTTAGTGTTTTCTGTTAAGCGGTAAAAGCATGTTGATCCAATGGTCATTATATTTCTAATGCATTACCTGCTTAAGCATATGGGCGAAGTTGAGTTGAGATATTAGGTTTTGAGAAGATCTAGATGTTACCGGTTTATATCTTTTACAATCATACTGTGTTATCGGTAGTACCTTGATTTAGATCGGTGATACTGTTTGCCAGTTAGGGCAGTGTTTGCAGTTTAAGTTGTTTAAGAAGTTTTTGTGTGTACTGATTCACCCCCCCCTCTTAGTACCTATTGGGTATTTACTGTTCATCATTATTCATCAATTTTAAGAGCCCAAAAACAAGTGAGGTACTTTTTAGAACACTAAATTAAAAAATGAAGTTATTTTTACCCAAAATGGGAGATTGGAGTCATTTCTTTATCTGTTTTGAGGGAATTTCTTTAATGTGCAATCCGGATGCATGCGTAATCTGTCCAAGGATATGAATGATAAAAAGGGTCATTGTAGACAAGATAATTAAATATTGCATATGAAAAGAAAGGAACTCTATTTTGCTTGTTGTGTTTGTAAAACACTCAGTGATGAAAATTAAGCATACCAAACCCAGTGACTAAGTTTAGGTTGCATTCATTCTAAATTTTATGCATTTCGAGTGATTTCGACATGATAACAATGATCTCTTTATCTTTTGAATGAGAGTATGAAGCAATCATCATTTCTTAGCTAAGTGGTCTCTTTTTCATCAGCATTTCTCCAATCGAGTACTTGTGTATTGAGATGTTAGCTGCATACATGAACATATTATATAGATTCATACATTTTATTATATATTTATTTCCATTCATATTACTGCATAAAAAAAAAACTAAACATTCGCATTACTAGTTACTCATTTTTCATCATTTATTGCATATCAAAAAAAAAAAAAACATCCATATTCATCTCCATTACATACATCCATACTGAAAAGATATGCATACATATAGAATCATGTATAAATATGAATTCTTTTTAACTAACTTTTGAAAAAGCTAGAAAATAAATCACTAAATCCTAACTTAACTCCTCCAAATCTACAAGAAACTATTAGAAACCTGCAAAAAAAAAGAAGTTAGTGAAAATCCAAAACCTTAGGTGGGCTTCCACAAGCCTAATTTCAAATCGTGGTTACAAATTTTTCACTCCTGATCCTGAAATGCCCTGAAATTTGACTAAGTTTGAAATTTGGAGGATCTTCCAAAAACTAGATTTTGCATTATAACTCCTAGAGGTCCGAAACCCCTCTTAAACATCCTCACAATATATATGGAATATAACTTAAAGTATAAGAAAGTGAAGAGAGAAGAGGAAATGTCACGTACACTTAAATATTATATTCTATATATATTGTCCTTCCAAAAGCCTAGTTTCAAGATTTGATTACACATTTTGCACTATGTTTCAAATGTGCTAATGATTAGTCAAATGGACTAAACTATCTATCAAATGCGCTAACTTACATTAAAAAAGCACTAACCTATGTTATAGAAGCACTAACCTATGTTATAGAAGCACTAACCTATGCGAAAAAGGCGCTAACCTACTATTTGAATGCGTGAATTCATGATTAAAAGCGCTACTATTGAAATCAGGTGCTAACCTAAGTGATAAAAGCGCTAACTTACTCAACAAATGCTCTGTCAAATTTCATAGATGCGTGAAACTAACTTACAAAAGTGTTAAATTGATTTTACCAGAATAAGATAGGATATTAGAAAATGTAAGTACGAGGCTTGAGCCCCACGATGGGCACCAAAAATGTTGAAGTTAAAGTTGAACTCCAAAGAAATATCCTGAAACTTGTTAGTCCATCATACAATACAAAAATGAAAGCTACAGGAAATTTAACTTCAACCAATGAAGTAACATGAAGTAAATGAAATAAACAAAATTATACCTTCCATGATTTATATCTCATTGTGTCCTAACTCCACTGTTCCTGGTTGCAAATGATTTTCTCTCAGACAAGCACTGGTAGCTTCCAAGATGGTATATGAAGAATAGACTGATAGTTAACTGATACTATGATATGCATATGCAAATGATTTAAGCTAACATGATATTAATCTATGAAAGAAATTCTAAAATTGCTAATTGCTTCAAACTTAAACTCATAGATGTAAGGTGAAAATTCCTAGAATGACTATATGATTAGCTATTAGTCTATTAGTTTCAAAATGGCTTAGGAGACCTCTTTTATAGATTTTTGAGTGCATGAGCTTAGGTGGAAGAGATCAATGGTCATGATTGAATCTTGCAAATTGGATGGCTATGAGCAAGAAGTTGAAGGTTGAGACAAAGGGGGAAGGAGAAGACAAGTGTCACTCATCTCACCTTGACTGAGTTGAAGACTTGAGAGGATATAGGATAGTTGGAGAAGATGTAGGAATGAGAGGACAAGTGGACTCAAGTCCTATTAAGATATAGGGATGTTGGAGAGAATATAGAAGAAAGTTAGGAAATATGTGTACGTACACAATATTTCATTTATTTTGGAAGTTGGAGATAAGTGGCTAAAAAATGATTTTATTTTATTTTGTTGAATTAATTTAGCCACATGATGGATGAGTTGGCAAAGGAAAGATGAAGTGGAGAATGAAAGGTGAGTTGGAAATGAATTAAATAATTAAGAAATTATTTAATATTTGAGACTATAGGATAGTAAATAGAGGAATAATTAAATATTAGATATTTAATTAATTGATTAGAAGAAAAGGATATAATTAATTAATTAATAAAATTCTTCAATTAAATTAATTAATAGAAGGACATGAAATGAATTAAGTAAATTAATCTTTTCAAATTAACTATTTAATAGAAGAATAATAATTAAATAAATATAAAATATTTATTTAATTGCTCATAGCCATTTTTGTGTGTATACAACAATAATCACCAAATTTGGACCCCTTGTCCCACACCTGAGTCCATCTTTGCACCGGCCATGGGAGACTTGTGTAGGGGTCATTGATCCTTATTTTAAACTTTGGGCCCTAGTAGGCTTTGTTTTGATAAAGAATCAAATGGAATGCCAAAGAATAATGCATGAATTCTAATTTCTCATATTTATTTTTAGCCTTCATCAGTCCCTCATGAATCTTATCATGAATAACACTTGCAAAATCATACAATTCACTAATTGAAGGGTGTTGAATATTAATGGACATCATCATAAAATCAATGGGCAATTTGGTGAGCCCGCAGTCAACTCCAAGGACCTTCCCTAGTGCATAATAAGTTTTGACAAAATAAGGCTCAAAGCAGTCAAGCATGAAAGACTCCCTTTTAGATGGCAGGACATAATTGCGTGAATCCTTGTAGAGTTTCCTCATGAAATGAGGAAAAAGGTCCCTTGTGTACCTATCCTTCTTGTTCTCATAATCCCTCTTCAAATTGTCCCTGCTTATGCTTGTGAGGGTAGATTTATCTAGCTCAAAACACTCAATGATGGCCCTGGGAGAGATGTCCAGTAGGACATAGCCTTCTCCAGTCCTAAAAGTTAGGCTTGGAGTATCATATGCATTTTTCAGCTCCTTTATGAGCATAGGCTCCACAAAAACATTGGGCACTACCAATTTGCCAAGATTCAGTGTCCAAGGGTTGCATAATGGGATGGCCTTGTCTTTGTTACCATAAAATGAATGGAAAATGTCCCAGCCCCTTTCCTTGATGAAAGTATCCCTACACCCCACCTCTTTGTCAGTGAAAATGGTTTTGAAGTGATCCTGCATTGTGGATCCCTCAAACAATTCTAGCAAGTCTTGGTAGAGGCTCCTGGTCTGTCTAGTTTGCCTTTGTGCACTTTCTTCCAATTTTTGCTCTACCTCGTGTTGCAATTCTTTAGTGGTCATAGTAGGAGAAAGAGGAGTAGGGGGTTGTGCTGATGGTTGCTCTACCTGAGCTGATGATTCTCCCTTAGATTGCATCTTGGAGCGCTTTGTAGGATTGGGGGCCTTTTCTTTGATTTGAGTAGCCACTTTGGCTGGCTCCTGAGGGTTTTCTTCTTGCAGGGTTTGCTTCTTAGGAATTGGGGCTTCCCAAAAGGTGGGTTAATTGTAGGAGGGGATGGGATTTCAATAGAGGCTACTTCGGCTGAAGCCTTCTTGGTGCTCTTCCTCCTCTTTGGAGTGGGCTTTCTTGGTTTAGGAGTGGGAGAGGTCTCATCCAAAGACTCACTATCAAAAACAACAGTGATAATCTTTCAAACTATTTTTCTCTTTCTCTTCGCGACCTTTTCCTTTGGAGGGGAGCTAGCTTTGGCCTCCTCAGATACCTATGGGATGGTTTTAGGGATTGGTTGCATAGAAGGGCCACTCACAATTTCTTGCATGGGGGTTGTTAGTATTAATCGGTGATTGAGGGGGGGTGAATCAGTCAAAACAGTTTATACACAATTCAAACTTTCAAACTAACCGGTCTGCAACTATCCTTCCAAATTAACTTAAACATTGCATTAATCATGAAAGTAAAGATCATCAAAGAAAAGAGATTTGCATGCACAAATAAGCATCACATAACACTAGCAATTATATGTGGAAACCTCAATTAGAGGGAGAAAACCATGGTGGGGATAACCCACAATCTCTTTTACTACAAAAAAAAAAGAGTGCCCTATTAAGAGCTTACAACCAGTTCTTTTTGAGAACATCACCCTGCTAGAAGTGACTAGTATCCGGTCAAAAATACCTTTGAACCTATTAGAGTTCACCTTGCGAGAGGATTTTACAACTTCATATTTGAAGTGACTCGGTTAAGATATTTTACATAAAGAATCGGTTAAGGTCCACCCTGTTAAGGGATTTACAATGCTGCAATTGTTATAAGGCAACAAAGATGATTGATCTATCTGATGACACTACCTTTGTCTCATATATCCACTTTGCATGCTCTGTTCTTCTGATCAATGTCAGATTCACCGATTCATACCTCTATCTATTGCACTTTGTTTTTGCTCCCCCTGTTGACATTCACATAGATCTTTTTCACATTGACAACACAATCAGAATGAATGATGTGTATATATTAACCTTTAATTCTGGCACCAACTTTCCCTCGAAAAATCAAATTAAAAAATGTGTCATTGTGCCTCAAATTTCTCTCCAAAAATCATTCTGAGAATATTGATCAAGACAGTCATTCATGCCGATAAGCTTGCCGATTGAAAAGGGAAGACTGCCAGTTCAACTGGATTTTATCTGGATGTTTCTAAGTTACTCGATTAAGACTCCTGTATTGCCAATTGTCGCCTATGTACGGGTCCAATTTTGCCTAACCGGTTCCCTCATGTATATCGGTCTACTCATTTCTTAGCTGGTTACCTCCTGTATACCGGTCTACTCACTACTTAGCTGGTTAAACCTTGTATACCAGTCTAGTCACTGCCTAGCCAGTTAACCCCTATATACCGGTCTACTCACTGCCGATAGGAATAAGGACTCTTGTTCTTCACCGGTTACCCTTTACTCCTTTACCGATGGACTGTGGAGACATAGAAGATGATGTTGCCAATAATGAAAACCATTTCACCAGTCATACAAGATGCATCATAATGCCAACAAACTCCCCCTTTGGCATTGGCAGAAAACACTGCAAAGTAGTCATGTATGTGCCGGTTTTGACCCCTATTTCATCTACCTCATGTATATATACAAACTCCCCCTTTTGACATCAATGGAAAAAAATATAGAAAAGGATTCATGAAAGTAAAGCAAAAATGTCTTTGAAATTCTTCTTAGCAGCTTGCAAAGAGGATTTCCTTGAAGGCTTCACCTGTTTCATGGTGTTGAAGTGTCCATGCAAAATTGTAAAAAAATCCTCCATTTCATCTAATGTCTTATAGTCAGGTGCACTTATGAGGCTTTCTTCTTCTTTGACATTCCTTTCCATGAAATCAATGATTGGTGCAAGGTAGCACTGTAGCTCTAACAGATTAAGAGCTCGTTAATCCTCTTCCTCTTTTAACTTTTTGTTTTCATTAGTTAACTGTTTGACCTTTCCACTAAAGGTCGTTGCAGAGCTTGTAAGAGGATCAAAAGAACCTATCAGATCTTGGATTTCCCTTTGAGTCTGATCTCTTTTATCTTCAAGATCTTTGATTAAATCGATGAAGCTTGATGACTTAACCAATAATTGACCAACTTCCCGTAGTATAGATTTGACCTCTTCAATGCTGGTGGAGAGAGCAATTTTGCCAATTGATAGGTGTTCCATTAATTTTTCACCTCCCTTTGTTTCATACTGTCTAATTGCAACCTTCTCCAGATCAGTTGCCTCTGAACTGATTACTTTGACAAGAGTGCCCAACTGATCAATGATGGGTGCATTGTCATCAACAACAATGTCAAGAATGGGTGCATTGTCATCAACAACAATGTTAGGAATGTCTAATTCCTTGGTCTCCTCTATTTCCTTCATCTCTGATTCTTCAACAGGTGGTATTGATGAATTTATTACCTTTGTATTTCCTTCCTCTACACCTTTTTCTGACTAAAAGGGTTCATTGTCAGTAGGATTTATTGTTACCAAAGTTCTATGAGGTGTATCTTTGTAAGGTACATCTTCAACTATAACTTCATCTTCACCAGGATGCTTAGTTCTATCGACTCCCTTTACCGATGTAACATCAATATGAAGAGTTTCATCAGTTGATTTGTGTTTGACTGGTTTCTCAACATCTTTTTTCAGATTAGGAATATCTGACACAACATTACCTATGATATCTTCAACTGTAAAAACATCAAAACCTTCAGTAGAGTCTTTATCTTTACCTTCCCTTTATCAAGGGTAGCTGCACCTTGGTCCTGTTTTGTTCCCTTTTCTATTTCTTCTTTAGCTTCCTTTTGCTAGCTCAAGATTGTTTTCCATAAGGCAACACTCTCATCATGCATACCTTAGACATCTCCTATGGCCACTCTCCCTATCTTGTTCCTTATTCTGAAGCATTGAACACATGCTTCTGCCAATATAGATGCTTGATTATAATCAAGATCATGTTGCACTTCCATGAGTGCTTTTATCCTATGCTCTTTCTCAAGAGCTAAAGTTGTTTTCCATCTCCCTTCAATTTGATTTTGCAAGTCTGATGGAACTATTCCATATAGTTTACTGGGGGTTCTGCAGAACTTATGCATGTTCAACATAAGTGCATCTTCAATTTTTCTTTTGTCCTCCTCATTGTAGAGAGGATATTTTCTCCTAACACCAGATAAACCTCCAAACTCTTTGATCCCATGGACCAATTCATCAATAGTTGGAAGTACATTTCTACCACTTCTTCAATTGTCTTCTTTCCTTTCAGGTCATTTTGCCCTTTCTTCTTGCCAAACTGGTTCCTGTCTTCAGATCAATTATAGGATAGGTTCCTACATTCTCTGGCTAAGTGACCGATCTTATGGCAATTGAAACATGCCATACCAGTTGTCCTCCATGGTCCTAGATTATTTCTCTAACCCATTCTCTTTCTGCAATTTGCTGCACCATGACCAAAATTACCACAAGTGGAACATGTGGCATTGAACTGATTACTCCTTTTATTAGGTCTAACCGGTTTGAACGGTGATCTTGATGCATTTGACCCGAACATGCATTCTTCAACTTTGTGTCCATATTTATTGCATGTAAATAAATATCCATTAAAGCTTCTTCTATTAGACATGCTGCTAGATCGATATCTACACTTATAAGCAACATGACCATACTTGTGACATTTATAACAATAACCATCAAAGGTGAAATACTTCTTTTGACTGACCAGTTGATTCTACAGACATCAGACTTATGACCCGATTTACCAGAATGATTGCAAGAAGATTTAGAAAACTTCATACCTTTCATTCCTGAATAGTTCCTTTTATCATCCTTCATCCTTTTGGATTTAGATGATTCTCCAGTTTCCATAGGACCTGTACCAGAGTAACCAAGACCGATTGTCTCCTTTGTTCTCCTTTGAGCTTTCAATTGTTCATCTATCTTCTCAGAGCTTTCATTAAATTTCCTCAGCTTTTCATTTCTCTCATTTGCAGTTTTCAACTCATTTTTGAGTTGTTCAATCTCTTTCATCATCTTCTCCTTTTCCTCTGCTTTGTCATGCAGATGCTCATGCATGGATTCATTCTCCTGAGTGAGAATTCATATTTCTTCATCTTTTTCAATGATAATTGCGTCATTTTCTCTTAGGGCTTCTTCAGCAATCCTTTTGGCTTTTTCAGTTGTTGACAAAACTTCGTCTGCATCTCTTTTTCTTTCATCTGCTATCCTATTGGCTTCTAGTATTTCACTCATTCTTGGGGCCTGACTTTCATGCTCTCTTTTTAGATATATGATTTCTTCAGTCATCTTCTTGTTCTTTTCCATCAGTTTTGAGACTGCTTCTTCAGATCCACTCTGTTCAGAGAGTTGATCTATGATATCTCGACTCTCATTTAGTTGTAGAGCTAGTTCCTTTCTTTTAGCAAGTGATTTTCTCAGTCTCTCTTTCAACTGAGTAATAATTTCATTAGCTTCATCAATATGCTTCTGATACTGGTATTCCTCCATGATATTTTTCCTCAAGTTGTCAAGCTTTTCTTCAAAGGACTAAGGCTCTGATGCCAATTGTTAGTATTAACCGATGACTGAGAGGGGGGGTGAATCAGTCAAAATAGTTTATACACAATTCAAACTTTCAAACTATTCGGTCTGCAACTATCCTTCCAAATTAACTTAAACATTGCATTAATCATGAAAGCAAATATCATCAAAGAAAAGAGATTTTCATGCACAAATAAGCATCACATAACACTAGAAATTATAATGGAAACCCTTGGTTAGAGGGAGAAAACCACAGTGGGGAAAACCCACAATCTCTTTTACTATAGAGAAAAAGAGTGCCTTGTTAAGAGCTTACAACCAATTCTTTTTGAGAACATCATCCTATTAGAAGTGACTAGTATCCGGTTAAGAATACCTTTGAACCTGTTCAAGTTCACCTTGCTAGAATATTTTACAACTTCATATTTGAAGTGACTCAGTTAAGAGATTTTAGATAAAGAATCGGTTAAGGTCCACCCTGTTAAGGGATTTACAATGCTACAATTGTTAGAAGGCAACAAAGAAGATTGATCTATCTGATGACACTACCTTTGTCTCATATATCCACTTTGCATGCTCTGTTCTTCTGATCGGTGTCGGATTCACTGATTCATACCTCTATCTGTTGCACTATATTTTTGCTCCCTCTGTTGACATTCACACATAGATTTTTTACATTGAAAACAACACAATCAGAATGAATGATGTGTATATATTAACCTTTAATTCTGGCACCAACTTTCCCTCCAAAAATCAAATTCAAAAATCTGTTACCGTGCCTCAAATTTCTCTCCAAAAATCATTCTGAGAATATCGGTCAAGACAATCATTCATGCTGATAAGCTTGACGATTGAAAAGGGAAGAATGTTGGTTCAATTGGATGTTATTTGGATGTTTCTAAGTCAGTCGATTGAGACTCATGTATTACCAGTTGTCGCCTATGTACGGGTCCAATTCTACCTAACCGGTTCCCTCCTGTATACCGGTCTACTCACTGCTTAGCCAGTTACCCCCTGTATACCAATCTACTCACTGCTTAGCCAGTTAAACCCTATATACTGGTCAAGTCACTACCTAGCCAGTTAACCCCTGTATGCCGGTCTACTCACTGCCGATAAGAATAAGGACTCTTTTTCTTCACCGGTTACCCTTTACTCCTTTACTGATGGACTATGGAGACTTAGAAGATGATGTTGCCAACAACGAAAACCATTTCACCAGTCATACAAGATGCATCATAATGCCAACAGGGGCAACCATATCCATAGGCATCACCTCAGCGATAGGAATTGATGAACTTGCCTCAGTTGCACGGGATTCGTTAGCAACAGGGGAAGCCATCTTAACACTTGAGACTGAGAAAATACTTGGAAAGAAAATGAGAGAGTAAAACTTACAGATTTCTAGGGCACACACACAGACAAATCAAAATATCACTACAACAGTCTGACAATATGCATAAGAAGGAAAGAATCACTTACTAGTTTACTCTTTGACTAAAATTGCTAGAAGGTGCCTTGGAATGCTGGAATTCGCTTTTCTTCTCGCTCTAGAATTCTCTAAATTCTTTCTAGATGCAAGGTATGAAATAATGCCATTGGATTCTCATTTTATTATGATGCCATTAATTCATTCATGTTGGATAGATGTAGTCATTGGTGCTAATTTTGAATTTCACCCATTGATTTGGCAATAGTGTTGGCATTATGTGAAGCGGTATGAGGACATAATGACATTGTATGTTGTCATTGATGTCAATATGATGAAGAAGTGTGAACCGGCATATGTGAGAACCGGTATAACACTGTGAATTGGTATTTGTGCCAAAGTGAAGTGGTGTACTTGTTCATGATGAACAGGCATATAGTTATGGGAACCGACATATAGAAGTATTGTATGACTACCGGTTGGTAGTCTCAACTTTAGGGTTTCCAATTAATGTGCTTCAAGCCTGTGTGGCTCAACTAATGATATTGTGTGATGAGTTAGCATTGTAAAGAAGAATAGATCATGTTGCCACGCAAGCTTGTGTGCGTAAAGGATCTTGCATGAGGGAGATTATTCCTATCTACCTCGGGAATGTGCAAAGTTTGTAAAATGGTGATAACATGTGATGGGTTATCAGCCGCCATAAAAATGATGGAAATGGAAGATGGAGAATGTCTTGAGTTTGGATCAAGATTTGTTGCATTTAATGAAATGTGCTCAACAGTTAGGATTGAACCATTTGAATTCCTTAACCTAACAGGTTTAGGGTTTAGGGTTTATGCTACCGACCTATCTGTTTTCCTGTAAGGTTGATGTTGTGTCTCTTTCTGAGGTTGTTGGCAAAAGTTGTGTGTGTGTATCCAAGAGAAGGGATACGTGATTCTTGCCAGACCAAAAGGAGAGAAGTGATACCTGCAGAGTGTAAGTGCAGAAGGTGAAGAGGAGCTTAAGCGGATCTACATTGGCATTGAGTGTTGTTACCAGATCATTGTCATACCTGTTGATCTCTAACCACCTTAACAGTTGAAAAATCCCTTAACAGGGTAGCCTTAACCGGCTTGCTGAAAATCCTTTAACAGGGTAACTCAAAGCTACTGAGTTCAGAATCCTTTAGCTATTGAGTTCTTGAAATCCTCTAACAAGGTTTAACCCTTAACCAGGTATTGTATCCACCCCTTAACCGGGTGATCTCTAACAGGATCGGTTCCTAGCATAACCTTTTGTAATGTCTCTAACCGAACAAGGCTCCTAACATAGCAGACTTCTAAAGAGTTCAAAAACAGCTTGTGGGTATTCATCCCCACCATGGTTTTTCCCAGTTGGGTTTCCATGTGAAAAATACATGTGTCATGTGTGATGCTTTTATCTTGTGATGCTTTGCTATTGTCTATCAAGCATATGATGGTTCTATGTTTTATGCCTGTTAATAAAACATGGTGAACTAGTTATTATTATGATCTTATGATAGATTACCTGTTTATGTATAAGGGTGAAATGGTAGTGTAGTCTCAAGTTGAGTGCAAAGCTAAGTGAGTAACTGGTTAATGCTTGTCTCAGACATTCTTAGCTTTACCAGTTGCACTTTGTTTCAAACCGGTGTCACTGTCTGCCAGTTGTTTGAAGTGTCTGCTATCAAACCAGTTTTGGACTAAATTTTTGTTTGTATCGATTCACCCCCCCTCTCAGTACCGATTTGGTACTATTCACTCATCATTAAGTTATCAATTGGTATCAGAGCATTCTCCAGGTCCTCTATGCTATAAGCTTAACCGCTTGAGGTAAAGATCCCAGTCTAATGATGAAGAGGGAAGGTCCAAAGTTTAACAGAGAAAATTTTAGTATATGGAAAGACAGAATGAAGATATTCATCATAAGCATGGGTGCTCAACACTGGAGCTATGTTGAGACTGTCTATGCTACTCCTACCGGTACCCTTACCGATGACCAAAAGAGAGAGATGCAGGAGAATGGGCAAGTCATGGAAGCCCTAATTAGTAGTTTATCTAACATTGAGTTTATTGATGTTCAGGATAAGGTAAATCCCAAAGAGGTATGGGATACTCTTTAAAATATCTATGGTGGTGATGAGCATGTAAAACAGGCTAAGGAAGAAAGCCTTAGAGGGAGGTTTGAAGATATGCGGAAGGTGAAACCATTCAACAGTATGGAATAAGGATCAAAACTATTGTTGGAGATATCAAGAGTGCAGGTGGTAAAATAGAAGATGCCACTATGGTAAGCAAAGTCCTGAGATCCCTATTGCCAGTCTATGCAATAAAGGTTGCTGCTATTCAGAAGCTGAGATCAATAGACAAGACTAAGGTATCCTTAAATTCCATCATAGAAAAGTTGACAGCCTATGAGCTAAATAGTTTTGATGGCAGTGTTCAAAAGACTGAATCAACTTTTAAAGCTTCTTCTATACCATCCAAAAAAGGAAAAGAAGCTAGCACTAGTGGTGAACCAAGATAGAGCAGAGAAATGGATGATGAGGAGATTTTGATGGCATTTGAAGCTCTCCTTGCTAGGAAACTTCCTAAAGGAACCGACAAATACAAAGGTAAGCAACCTTTGAAATGCTTTTCTTGTAACCGGATAGGACATATTGCTATAAACTGTCCTAATGGTGACAACAAGGACAAACCGGAAAGGTTCATGAAATTCAAAGGAGGAAACCGGAGAAAATATTTTGTGGTAGTTGATGAAGGTGTCACAAATGAAGAATCAGAGCATGAAGAAAATGAAGATATTGTGTTTGTTGCTGTCAAGGAAGATGTGTCAGACAAGAAGGCTCTTGTCTCCCGGTTTGATAATTCCAACGAGTGGATCATTGACAGTGGTTGTTCTCACCATATGACTGGTGATCAGAGCAAGTTTCTATCCTTGGAGGAGTATGATGGTGGTGTGGTTCACTTTGGCAATGATGCACCATGCATGGTCAAAGGAAGAGGGTCCATCTCTCTGAATGGAAAGAGTAGTGCTGACAATGTGTATTGGGTCGATGGTCTCAGACACAACCTTCTGAGTGTTGCCCAGTTGAATGATAGTGGCCTCACTCTGAAATTCAAGAATGGAATTTACAGAATCAAAGGAAAGAATGGTGAATTGGTGGCCACCAACATGCATACCAAAGATAACCTATTTCATCTGAATGCAAATATACGTACATGTCTTATGGAAAAATTTGATGATAGCTGGATATGCCATAGGAGACTCTGCCATGTAAACTTTGATAGCATTGTGAAAGCTAGTAAGATCAAGGCAGTTAGAGGGTTGCCGGTGCTAAGCAAACTGGATAATACCTTGTGGAGAGAGTGTCAATTGGGGAAAATGTCTTCCTCAACCTTTAAAGGTAAATCTTTCACTGCTGACAACTTGCTTGATCTTGTGCATACTGATTTATGTGGTCCTATGAAAACTAGAAGTGTGTAGGGTGATAGGTACTTCATGATTCTCACTGATGACTACTCAAGAATGATGTGGGTCACATTCTTGAAAGACAAGTCTGAAGCCTTTGTAAAGTTCAAAGCTCTTAGAGCTTTAGTGGAGAAGGAAAGCAGTAAAAGGATCAAGTGCTTGAGAACTGATCAAGCTGGTAGTCTCAACTTTAGGGTTTCTAGTTAATGTGCTTCAAGCTTGTGTGGCTCAATCGATGATATTGTGTGATGAGTTAGCATTGTAAAGAAGAATAGATCATGTTGCCACGCAAGCCCATGTGCGTAAATGATCTTGCATGAGGGAGATTGTTCCTATCTACCTCAGGAATGTGCGAAGTCTGTAAAATGGTGATAACATGTGATGGGTTGTCAGCCGCCATAAAATCAGTGGAAATGGATGATGGAGAATGTCTTGAGTTTGGATCAAGATTTGTTGCATTTAATGCAGTATGCTCAATGGTTAGGATTGAACCATTTGTATTCCTTAACCTAACAGGTTTAGGGTTTAGGGTTTATGCTACCGACCTATCTATTTTCCTATAAGGTCAATGTTGTGTCTCTTTTTGAGGTTGTTGGCAAAAGTTGTGTGTGTGTATCCAAGAGAAGGGATACGTGATTCTTGCCAGACCAAAAGGAGCGAAGTGATACCTACAGAGTGTAAGTGCAGAAGGTGAAGAGGATCTTAAGAGGATCTGCATTGGCATTAAGTGCTGTTACCAGATCATTGTAATACCTATTGATCTCTAACCACCTCAACAGTTGGAAAATCCCTTAACAGGGTAGCCTTAACCGGCTTGCTGAAGATCCTTTAACAAGGTAACTCAAAGCTATTGAGTTTGGAATCCTTTAGCTATTGAGTTCTTGAAATCCTCTGACAAGGTAACCTTTAACAGGGTTTAACCCTTAACCGGGTATTGTAGCCATCCCTTAACTGGGTGATCTCTAATAGGATCGGTTCCTAGCAGAACCTTTTGTAATGTCCCTAACCGGACAAGGCTCCTAACAGAGCGGACTTCTAAAGAGTTCAAAAATAGCTTGTGGGTATTCATCCCCACCATGGTTTTTCCCAGTTGGGTTTCCACATGAAAAATATGTGTGTCATGTGTGATGCTTTTATCTTGTGATGCTTTGCTATTGTCTATCAAGTATATGATGGTTTTGTGTTTTATGCCTGTTAATAAAACATGTTGAACTAGCTATTATTATGATCTGATGATAGATTACCTATTTATGCATAAGGGTGAAATGGTAGTGTAGTCTCGAGTTGAGTGAAAAGCTAAGTGAGTAACCGGTTAATGCTTGTCTCAGACATTCTTAGCTTTACCAATTGCACTCTGTTTCAAACCGGTGTCACTGTCTGCCAGTCATTTGAAGTGTCTGCTATCAAACCGGTTTTGGACTAAATTTTTGTCTGTACTGATTCACCCTTCCCCCTCTCAGTACTGGTTTGGTACTATTTGCTCATCATTAAGTTATCAATGATGATAACTTTGGAATGCTGGAATTCATTTTTCTTCTCGCTCTGGAATTCTCTAAATTCTTTCTGGATGCAAGGTATGAAATAATGCCATTAGATTCTCATTTTATTATGACGCCATTAATTCATTCATGTTGGATAGAGGTACTCATTGGTGCTAATTTTGAATTTCACCCATTGATTTGGCAATAGAAGGTCAGGATTGCTCATTGACCTTCCCTGAATAATGACGTGGTATCCTCATAAATTCCCTTCTGTCACCTTATAAATTCATACTTTCTAGAGCTTCCTAGACCATCTTATCTTTCTCTATGGGATAAGCTTCTATTTTAGATTTCCCTTATTTTATTTATCCCATGGTGTCATCCACCCTTTCTTCTATCTTTGTGGGATAAGATTTTATGTGTTTACCTTGGAAACCTTATCCCGCATTGATCCTAGCCCCTCCTTTCGCCTTTCACCTTTTGCCTGCAAGCCCTTTTCTTTGTGATTTTATCATATGTGGGAAAAGCTTTTGAATTAGCCTTTTCTTATCCTGCAACACTTCTCTTATCCCTGCGGGAATGCACGGGACAATGCCTTCTCCTATTTCTTTCTTAAAATTCTTATCCTGTGACCATCACTGACCTTCAACATTCTTATCTTGCGTTGCACCTTTGAGTTTCACCATTGTTCTGGATCTCTGCTACCCCGCCAGATAAGCCCCTTTTACCTTTTTCTCAGGTATTTTCTTATCCTGTGACTCTATTGTTATCCCCACGGGGACGTGCGGGATAAGAAAAGCATTGAAGCCTTCTTTATTGACTTGTCCTGTGTTTCCCTATAATGCTATTCTGGTGGCTTGGAAACCTTGCAGGATAAGACTCCCTTTGCACTTAAGTCGGCCCTTATCCTGCGGGCCTTTCACAGTGTTCCTGGTTCATTGCAGGATAAGCCTTCACAACTTGGTTCCTCTTACTGTTCCTTATCCCGCGTTGCTTCTTTGCTTGCCTTGTACTTGTCGCAAGACACAAACTCCTTTGTAATTATTTCTTTCTTCTTATCCTACAGTGCCAAACCATTGATGCAAATGTGTAGCAGGATAAGATGCACTCTTTGGATATTACCATTTCTTTATCCCGCGGGGTTGAAATTCACATTGAAACTACTTCTGGGATAAGGAACAGGGGGCACTTCCTTTTAAAATCTTATCCCCTGCGACTGCATCACTTGGGGTCTACACTTAAGTGATCATTTAGAACATGTGGAAAACTTCATGGGTTAAGTGTTCATGCGCGGGGCCTTCCTAGGGAACTAAAGGACTTAAGACCTGGGTTTTTTTAGCAATACAAGAATATTTTGCATATTAAGATAACCTTTACAAACGGTAATTCCTAACACAAGGGGTTGGTAATCAGACGACAAAGAACCCTTTCGATCATCACTTAAGACACAGACACATGATATCATAAGTCAACATCGAGAAATAACATAGCCCGAGAGAACTAAAAGGAGAACTTAAGACAAAAATAAAACCCTTAGGAACCCTAAAACCCTAACTTTCAGGAGATAGGCATTGCATAAAACCAAATTTTTACCATATCCAACAGATCTATTATTGCATGTGGGTTTTATGAAGTCTAAGAAATGATTTATGCAAGATTTCTTAACATACAATGAACAAAAAATCTTCACATAGTTTAATTCGAGGGTTAGAATGAACAACAATTATTCACATAGCCTAATTAAGAGGTTTTAATGAAGAACAATTTTTCACATAGCCTAATTAGGAGGTTTGAATGAACAAATTAGGAGGTTTGAATGAACAAAAATTCCTCACATAGCTTAATTAGGAGGTCAATCAACAACAATCTCTCATTACAATCTACTAAGGGTTTCAAAATGAATCATCACACAGTCTAATTAGGGGATTTAATGAACAACAAATTCTCATTTCATTTCACAAGGTGTTAAAATGAACCCCACAATCTTCATCTAGATTTTTAAGTAGGGGTACAAATTGGACAATTTATTGATGATTTGTGCAACATATTGACATTCATGGGAAAAAGATTTCATTGAAACTACTAATTGATTTAGTGCAAGATGTGACCAAAGAATCTTATCAAAAATAGAGTGTTTGTGATTTTTAGCTTAGTGCACACTTCAATTTACTAAAGGATAAATAACACCATGTTTTCTACATCTTATTTCATTTTGTGTGTGTTCTTTTACTTTTAGAGCACCTGCCTCCCGATCTGCCTGACACTTCACATATGCATTAGTGAGAGGGAATGACCCAAGTGGCAACAGGCTAAAGCCAAGCTCTTCTGAGCCACTATAAATTAAAGCATTTGTGATGATTTTTTTTAAGAGACAAGTGTTACATGCTACCATAGCTATGTTATGTCTTCCTTAGTGCCCATGTGGCATGTAAAAACCTATAGAGCATAACCTCTGCAGGCTAGGATGCATATTTTAACATAGTGGAAAACGTTGTTGATTATGGCCATATGAATGGATGCCTTGACGACAATACCTTGTGCCTAGAGACCCAAAATCTTCTACTTGTTGAGTCATGCATTGTGATACACACATGCTGAAGAAACCCATCATGTGCCCCTCAATTAGAGATAGTAAATTTCTTGTGAAGTGATGACCCAGAAATTTGAAGCTTGGTATGCCTTAAGAAGTGAGTGTCATGGAGGGGAGCCAATGCTACCAAGCTTCTAACTATCCGGTTGAATGTGGTATTTTATTGCTAAGGGATTTAACAAGTATTATCCTTGCCAACCTTAGGATTTGTTGTTGAATGTGCATGAGTGTCATCTTTCAAATTAAAACAAACATATTGTCTTTTGTGCTTGTTAAAAGTGAATCAAAAACAAAGGACATAATCAACATCATAACATTGACAATTTCCTAAAAGCAATCATAATCAACCTTGGTTATCAAAGTTCAAACAATTGCTCAAATAAAGGTCAAAATTTTGTCTCAAAGTATTCCAAGTATTAATCCAACATTTGAGAACATTTTATGAACATGGCTTGTCAAAATATTGGGTATCCTTGTTTCAAAATTCATGTCACTTAGGGTTAGGTTTTGCATAGTTCAAACCTAGGTCTTAGGACATATAGTCATTTCCTTTCATTTTGGTCCATTCATTGTAAGTATCCTCATTTTGCACTTAGGTTTAAAATCATTTTCCTAGGCCATTATCATTACTTTTCATTGCATTATCATTATCATGCCCAAATTAGGTCTTGGCTTAGTTCGCATTTTGCATCTCCAAAGTCATTGGTCCTCACATATCCATATCATATTGGTTTTATCATTACATATTCCAAACCATAAGTCTTGTCTTAGGTTGACATTGTTATACATTTTCACTCATACCCTTGGTCCTTAGGTCATATCATATCCTTTGTTTATATCATATCCTTAGTCCATATCATTAGCTCATATCATTAGCATTAAGTCATATCATATTTCTAGGTCATATCATTGCATAATACCTCTGGGTCATTTAATATCCCTAGATCATAGCATAAAATTTGAAGATTATTTCATATCATAGGTTCATACCTTAGGAATTTTTTGTTAATCATTCTCCTTTGCACTTAGTCTCAAAATTAGGTTTTTGCCAAACTTGAAAAATCAAATCTCTAGATCATGTCCTAAGTTGTTGTAAGGGAGTCTTGACCTTGATCAACATTATTTTGTCAAACCTAGCTTAGTATCCAAGCATATAGGTGCAACATGTGTCATTTGTCCTATCATCATTTTATCCTTGTCCTTCTAATGTTTTGACTTCATTTCAATTTCCCAAAGTTGCATCTTTAGGTTTGTATTCCAAGAGTTTGTCCAAACCTTGAAAAGACAAAAAAAAATAAGTTGCATTGTCAATCATATAAGTTGCATTTAGTTGCATACCCTTGTCATTCCAAAAAATTAAAAAGACCAAAAAAATAAGTTGCATTGTCAATCATCTAGATTGCATTTAGTTGCATACCCTTGTCATTCCAAAAAATTCAAAAGACCAAAAACATAAGTTGTATTGTCAATCATCTAGGTTGTGTTTAGTTGCATACCCTTGTCATTCCAAAAAATTCAAAAGACCAAAAACATAAGTTACATTTTCAATAATCTAGGTTGCATTTAGTTGCATATCCTTGTCATTCCAAAAATTCAAAAGACCAAAAACATAAGTTGCGTTGTTAATCCTTTTAGGTTGCATTTATCATTTTCATTAGTTGTATCTCATTGCATCCTTAAAATTAAAAAATCCCAAAAATATTGGATAGCATAGTGACATGTCTATTGAAACAAGGTTCCAAGCTCCTATGGTGCAACAAAGTTTGACATATCAACCGATAATTGGTCCAATGAATAACACAATGCAATCCAATTGTTAATCCAAGACAATCACAATTCTATCCAACCCAACAACAAGGCAATATCATACAACCAAACTTTAATCCAAATGTTGGTTCACCTACAAACATGCTACTATTGGCATTATGTGAACCGGTATGTGGACATAATGACATTGTATGTTGTCATTGATGTCAATATATTGAAGAGGTATGAACCAACATATGTGGGAACTGGTATAACACTGTGAACCGGTATTTGTGCCAAAGTGAAGCGGTGTGCCTGTTCAAGATGAACCGGCATATGGTTATGGGAGCTGACACATAGAAGCGTTGTATGACTACTAGTTGGTAGTCTCAACTTCAGCATTTTTGATTGAAGTTCTTCAAGCCTGTATGTCTCAACTGGTGGCATTGTGTGATGAGTTAGCATTGTAATGAAGAACAGATCATTTTGCCACATCAGCCTTGTGCACGTGAAGGATCTTGCATAAAGGAGATTGTTCCTATCTACCTCGGGAATGTGCGAAGTCTATAAATAGTGATAACATGTGATGGGTTATCAGCCGCCATGAAATTGGTGGAAAAAAAACTATGGAGAATGTCTTGAGATTGGACCAAGACTGTTGCATTCAATACAGTATGATCAACGGTCAGGATTGAACCGTTTGAATTCCTTAACCTAACAGGTCTAGGGTTTAGGGTTTATGCTACCAGCCTATCTGTTGTCCAATAAGGTCAATGTTATGACTCTTTCAGAGGTTGTTGGCAAAAGTTGTGTGGGAGTATCCAAGAGAAGGGATACACGATTCTTGCCAAACCAAAGGAGAGAAGTGATACCTGCAGAGTGTAAGTGCAGAAGGTGAAGAGGAGCTTAAGCGGATTTGCATTGGCATTGAGTGTTGTTACCAGATCATTGAAATACCTATTGATCTCTAACCACCTCAACAGTTGGAAAATCCCCTAACAGGGTAGCCTTAACCGGCTTGTTGTAAATCCCTTAACAGGGTGACCCAAAGTTATTGAGATCTGGAAAGCTAGAGAGCTCTAGAAATCCTTTAGCTATTGAGTTCTTGAAATCCTCCAACAAGGTAACCTGTAACAAGGTTTAACCCTTAACTAGGTATTGTAGCCATCCCTTAACCGGGTGATCCCTAACAGGATCGGTTCCTAACTGAACCTATTGTATCTGTCTTTAACAGGACAAGGCTCCTAACAGAGCGGACTTCCAAAGAGTTCAACAACAAGCTTGTGGGTATTCATTCCCACCATGGTTTTTTCTAGTTGGGTTTCCACGTGAAAAATATGTGTCATGTGTGATGCTTTTATCTTGTGATGCTTTGTTATTATTTGTTAAGCATATGATGGTTCTGTGTTTTATGCCTGTCAATAAAACATGTTGAACTAGTTGTTGTGAAGATATGATGATAGATTATCTATTCATACATAAGGGTGAAATGGTAGTGTAGTTCTGAGTTGAGTGGAAAGCTAAGTGAGTAACCGGTTTATGATTGTTTTAGTTGTTTTGGGTTTTATCGGCTGCACTCTATTTCAAACCGATGTCACTATTTGCCAGTCATTTGGAGTTATTGCTATTGAACTAGTTTAGGACTATATTTTGTTTGTACTGATTCACTCCCCCCCTCTCAGTACTAGTTTGGTACTATTTTCTCATCATTGAGTTATCAATTGGTATCAGAGCATCCTCTAGGTCTTCTGTGTTGTAAGCTTAACCGCTTGAGGTAAAGATCCTAGTCAAATGATGAAGAGGGAAGGTCCAAAGTTTAATAGGGAAAATTTTGGTATATGGAAGGATAGGATGAAGATATTCATCAAAAGAATGGGTGCTCAACACTAGAGTTATGTTGAGAATGTCTATGTTGTCCCTACCGGTACTCTCACCGATGACCAAAAGAGAGAGATACAAGAAAATGGGCAAGTCATGGAAGCCCTTATTAGTAGTCTATCTGACATTGAGTTTATTGATGTTCAAGACAAGGTAAATCCCAAAGAGGTATGGGATGCTCTTGAAAATATCTATGGTGGTGATGAACATGTAAAATAGGCTAAGGAAGAAAGCCTGAGAGGGAAGTTTGAAGATATGCGGATGGTTGAAGGTGAGACCATTCAGCAGTATGGAATAAGAATCAAAACAGTTATTGGAGAAATCAAGAGTGCAGGTGGTAAAATAGAAGATTCCACTGTGGCAAGCAAAGTCCTAAGATCCCTATTGCCGATCTATGCAATAAGGGTTGCTGCTATTCAGGAGCTGCAATCAATAGATAAGACTAAGGTATCCTTGGACTCCATCATAACCAAGTTGACAGCCTATGAGCTAAATAGTTTTGATGGTAGTGTTCAAAAGACTGAATCAGCTTTTAAAGCCTCTGCTATACCATCCAGAAAAGGAAAAGAAGCTAGCACTAGTGGTGAACATAGACAAAGTAGAGAAATGGATGATGAGGAGATTCCGATGGCATTTGAAGCTCTCCCTTCTAGGAAGCTTCCTAAAGGAACCGGTAAATACAAAGGTAAGCTACCTTTGAAATTCTTTTCTTGTAACTGGATAGGACATATTGCTATAAATTTTCCTAATGGCGATAACAAGGACAAACCAGAAAGGTTCAGGAAATTCAAAGGAGGAAACCGAAGAAACTGTTTTGTGGCAGTTGATGAAGGTGTCATAGATGAAGAATCAGAGGATGAAGAAAATGAAGATATTGTGTTTGTTTCTGTCAAAGAGGATGTGTCAGGCAAGAAGGCTCTTGTCTCCTGGTTTGATAATTCCAATGAGTGGATCATTGACAGTGGTTGTTCTCACCATATGACTGGTGACTGGAGCAAGTTTCTATCCTTGGAGGTGTGGTTAGCTTTGGCAATGATGTACCATGCATGGTCAAAGGCAGAGGGTCCATCTCTCTAAATGGAAAGAGCAGTGCTGACAATGTGTACTGGGTTGATGGTCTCAGACACAACCTTCTGAGTGTTGCCCAGCTGAGTGATAGTGGCCTCACTCTGGAATTCAAGAATGGAGTTTGCAGAATCAAAGGAAAAGATGGTGAATTGATGGCCACTAGCATGCAGAACAAAGGTAACCTATTTCATCTGAATGCAAATATAAGTACATGTCTTATGGCTAAGTTTGATGATAGTTGGATATGGCATAGGAGACTTTGCCATGTAAACTTTGATAACATTGTAAAGGCTAGTAAGATCAAGGCAGTTAGAGGGTTGCCGGTGCTAAGCAAACCAGATAATACCTTGTGCAGAGAGTGTCAATTGGGGAAAATGTCTTCCTCAACCTTTAAAGGTAAATCTTTCACTGCTGACAACTTGCTTGATCTTGTGCATACTGATTTGTGTGGTCCTATGAAAACTAGAAGTGTGCAGGGTGATAGGTACTTCATGATTCTCACTGATGACTGTTCAAGAATGATGTGGGTCACATTCTTGAAAGACAAGTCTGAAGCCTTTGTGAAGTTCAAAGCTTTCAGAGAATTAGTGGAGAAGGATAGCGGTAAAAGGATCAAGTGTCTCAAAACTGATCAAGGAGGGGAATTCACTTCCGGTGAATTCAACAAGTATTGTGAAGAATTTGGCATCAAGAGGCAACTGTCTGCCCCTTGGACTCCACAGTAGAATGGCCTAGTAGAGAGGAATAACCAGACTATGGTTGAAGTAGCTAGAACCATGTTGATTCAAGGAAAGCTAGCTCACACCTTTTGGAGAGAAGCGGTGAGCACTGCAGTCTACACAATGAACCGGGTACTCATCAAGAAGGGTAAGGATAAAACTCCTTATGAGTACTGGACATATAAAACACCTATGGTTAGCTAATTTATAGTGTTTGGTAGGAAATGTTACATCAAGAGGAGTGAACACCAGAGAAAATTTGATGCAAAATGTGATGAGGGAATATTCCTAGGATATTCCACTAAGAGTAAAGCTCAAGTGTTTTAACAATAGGACTCAGAGAATTATGGAAAGTATCAATGTGAGAGTTGATGAAACCTCTGAGAAACCAGAGGAAACCAGCAGTGAGCAAGTTGTAAATGAGCCGGTTGCAACTTTCTAGGAACCGGTTGTCAGTCAACCAAGTACTAGTAACAGTGTTCCTAAACTGGTGAATGATGATACTGATGAAGACAAGGATGAAGAGGAAAAGCAAGAAGAACTAGTCAAGACTATTGCTCGGTATGTCAAGCTGAATCATGATCCTAAGCAGATCATAGGAGATAAGGATGTAGGAATCCTTACAAGAAGAAAGATCAGAGAAAACTCATGTATGATCTCTGAATTTGAGCCTAAATCATTCAAAGAGGCTCATAAAGATGAAGACTAGATCAAGGCAATGGAAGAGGAACTTGACCAGATAGAGAAAAATGGTACATGGTCCTTGGTAGCCAGACCGGAGCATAAAAATGTCATTGGCACCAAATGGGTGTTCAGAAACAAGATAAATGAGGATGGCACAGTGATTAGGAACAAATCCAGATTGGTGTGCAAGGGATATGCTCAAAAAGAAGGAGAAGACTAGGGAGAAACCTTTTCTCCTGTAGCCAGATTGGAAGGAGTTCGTATGCTTCTTGCATATGTAGCTTTTAAAGGCTTCGAAGTATATCAAATGGATGTAAAATTGGCATTCCTAAATGGTGTACTTGAAGAGGAGGTGTATATTGAGCAACCAGATGGGTTTGCCCTATCTGAAGACAGTGACATGGTGTGTAGGCTACATAAAGCCTTATATGGTCTAAAGCAAACACCTAGGGCATGGTATGAGCGTCTTCATTCCCATCTTGTGAAGATTGGATTTGAGAGAACAAGTGAAGATAGTAATATCTACTTGAAGTCTAAAGGAGATCAGATCCTGATCTATGAGGTATTTGTTGATGACATTATCTTTGGTGGAGATGACAAGATGAGTCATGAGTTTGCTGATGAGATGAAGGAAGAGTTTGAGATGTCACTCATAGGGGAGATTAAGTTCTTCATTGGACTACAGATCCAATAGATGAAGGTTGGAATCTTTATCACTCAGTCCAAGTATGTCAAAGAGGTGTTGAAGACCTTTGGCATGGAAGATAGCAAACTGGTTGGTACACCGATGGTGACTGGTTGTAAGCTATCCAAAGAGGATGACTTAGCATTGGTTGATGAGAAGGAATACTAATCAATGATTGGTAAATTGCATTATGTAGTGCATAGCAGATCAGATATTGCACATGCAGTTGGCATTACTACAAGGTTCCAGAAAAGTCCAAGAGAATCCCACTTGGTTGCAGTCAAGCGGATTCTTAGGTATATGAAGGGAATTGTTGACTATGGATTGTGGTATCCATATAGCAAGGACTTCAACTTGAAAGTGTTCACAGATGTTGATTGGGCTGGTAATGTAGATGACCAAAAGAGCACAACTGGTGGTGCATTCTTCCTTGGTGGTAGACTGGTCTCATGGATGAGTAAAAAGTAGAGTTGTATCTCTCAGTCTACAGTGGAAGCGGAGTATGTTGCATCTTTCATGAACTACACTCAGACAATTTGGATGAAGCATGTATTGAAAGGCTTCAAAATCCCTATATCTAAACCGGTAAGTATATTCTGTGATAACACAAGTGCTATAAATATTTTAAAGAATCCGGTTTTACATTCTAGAACCAAGCACTTTGAGCTTAAGTATCATTTCTTGAGGGAAAAGGTTCAGAACAAAGAGATTGCACTGGAACATGTGTCCAGTAAGGAGCAATTAGTAGACATATTCACCAAGCCTCTCCCAAAGACTACATTTACACACTTAAGAGGTGAATTAGGGGTACTGCCCCTTTAGGAGGTGAACTAAAGGTATATGCTCCACATCAGTCATGTATTGCATAGTCAAATCTTTCTTCAGGATTGATGTGTTCAAGGATGCTACTCCTCAGGGGGAGCAACATAATGAAACAGGGAAGCTTGTGACTCCACTTTGGCATTGTTGTCAAAGGGGGAGAAGATGTCAAGTGGAGAAGATATCTGCAGAAATTGGGGGAGAAAATGTGAAGCGGAGAGATATCTTTGTATATTGCCATCAATGCCAAAGGGGGAGATTGTTGGCATTATGTGAACCGGTATGTGGACATAATGACATTGTATGTTGTCATTGATGTCAATATGTTGAAGAGGTATGAACCGGCATATGTGAGAATCGGTATAACACTGTGAATCGACATTTGTGCCAAAGTGAAGCAGTGTACCTATTCAAGATGAACCAGCATATGGTTATGGGAGCTGGCACATGGAAGCGTTGTATGACTACCAGTTGGTAGTCTCAACTTCAGGGTTTTTGGTTGAAGTGCTTCAAGCCTGTATGGCTCAACCGGTGACATTGTGTGAAGAGTTAGCATTGTAATGAAGAACAGATCATGTTGCCACGTCAGCCTTGTGCACATGAAGGATCTTGCATAAAGGATATTTTTCTTATCTACCACGAGAATGTGCAAAGTCTGTAAATGGTGATAACATCTGATGGGCTATCAGCCGCCATGAAATTGGTGGAAAAAAAATGATGGAGAATGTCTTGAGATTAGATCAAGACTGTTGCATTCAATACAATATGATCAACGGTCAGAATTGAACCATTTGAATTCCTTAACCTAACAGATCTAGGGTTTAGGGTTTATGCTACCAATCTATCTGTTATCCTATAAGGTCGATGTTGTGACTCTTTCAGAGGTTGTTGGCAAAAGTTGTGTGGGAGTATCCAAGAGAAGGGATATACGATTCTTGTCAGAACAAAGGAGAGAAGTGATACCTGCAGAGTGTAAGTGTAGAAGGTGAAGAGGAGCTTAAGCGGATCTGCATTGGCATTGAGTGCTGTTACCAGATCATTGAAATACCCATTGATCTCTAACCACCTCAACAGTTGGAAAATCCCCTAACAGGGTAGCCTTAACCGACTTGTTGTAAATCCCTTAATAGGGTGACTCAAAGTTATTGAGATCTAGAAAGCTAGAGAGCTCTGGAAATCCTTTAGCTATTGAGTTCTTGAAATCCTCTAACAAGGTAACCTGTAACAAGGTTTAACCCTTAACTGGGTATTGTAGCCATCCCTTAACCGGGTGATCCCTAACATGATCGATTCCTAATAGAACCTATTGTATCTGTCTTTAATAGGACAAGGCTCCTAACAGAGCGGACTTCCAAAGAGTTCAACAACAAGCTTGTGGGTATTCATTCCCACTGTGCTTTTATCTTGTGATGCTTTGTTATTACCTGTTAAGCATATGATGGTTCTGTGTTTTATGCCTGTCAATAAAACATGTTGAACTAGCTATTGTGAAGATATGATGATAGATTACCTGTTCATTCATAAGGGTGAAATGGTAGTGTAGTTTTGATTTGAGTGGAAAGCTAAGTGAGGAACCGCTTTATGATTGTTTTCATTGTTTTGGGTTTTACCGGTTGCACTCTGTTTCAAACCAATGTCACTATTTGCCAGTCATTTGGAGTTATTGTTGTTGAACTGGTTTAGGATTGTATTTTGTCTATATTGATTCACTCCCCCCCCCTCTCTGTACCGGTTTGGTACTATTTGCTCATCATTGAGTTATCAGCTACCAGAGTATGGAATTGTTCAATTAGGACCACCACCACAGTTTGAATCAAGTTTTATGTCAATGCAACTAGGATGTGGCAATGTTTCACCAATCCCACCAATGAATGTGTCACCGATTTTTTATTCAAATCAGTTAAGCAAAATCATTTTCAACAAGGACCTTTGTCAAATGGCCAATGTATCTTTCATCCAAATTATGGTTATATTTGAGTTCAATCATTACCATATTTTTAAGAAGATGCAGATTTCAATGATTTATCATACACAAAATCTGAAGTTATTGACGCAATGAACAATCCTGAGTTTGTGGAATTTCTGCACAAAGTAGTCTTAAGCAATTATCCTAAAAAATACTTCCCATGCATTATAAGAGAACTAGCCTCATTTCCCAAGCATCCATCTTTTATAACTGACACACACCTAAAATGGGCCTTGGCATGTGAGCAAGCAAATTGTGTTCCACAACAAGTTCAAACAAATCAAGTCCAAAATCATGTTTTAGAACAACAAACAAAAATTCCACTTGTCCAATACCAACAAAAAATTTAACCCATTTCTAGCAATGGTTCATCCATCCATCAAGAAATTGATTCTCAAGTGGCCTTCGCTTCTCCTCCTGTTCCATCAGATCTTGAAGTTTCACAAGATAAATTTCCACCATCACTTCCAAATGATAAACCTAATGATGCATCCTCCAAGGGTTTTCTACAATAGAAATACATGCTAACTTATGTATTTATAAAAATCCCTTATACTATTTGGAAATGCAAGATTCAATGCCACTATATGCTTCCCTTTTAGAGAGTCCCATACAAAGACCATCCCTGTCATGTCAAAGCATTGATTCCTTGCCAGATTCCCCCATGTGTATTCAAAGTCCAACCCTATGTCAAGAGGATGATTCAGAGCACAAAGAAATAAGTCTTGAAACAGATCAAGATCAAGGCCCTAAATTTTTTCCATTGTGTACTATATTTGACCAAGATCTCATTTCCTCTGATGATCAACCTATTCCTATCCATTTTATCCAAGAAAACAACACCTTTTCAATTCCCTTTGACATTCCACTCCCTGAGCAAAATCAAGAAATCCTCTCCATCCTTTCCGATGATCCCATTGAAAGTCAAGAGCAGAGCACCTTTAAAGAGGAATCCAATGATCTTCCTCATTGTCAAGATCAAAGTTTCCTTTCATCTTCATATCCACCACAAGACCCTATCATCTCTTTAGATCCTCCACAAGATCCCTTTGTTACTCGATATACACCTCAAGATCTTATTTCTTTTGAGGATCCCATTATTCCTCCCATTCCATCTCATGAAGAGCTTGTCATTGATCCCGATCCCCCTCATGATTCTAACATGATTCTAACATGTTAGTGCAAGATGTTCATGAAACCCCCTACATGCACAATGGGTTCCTCCACCTTGGTCCAGTTTGATCCACTTCATGGTCCTATTATTTCCTGCATATCGCATCCCCCTCAAAATGGACTCACGTCTTCTTCCCGAAGCAAGGAGTATCTTATAGGTCAAAATATTCATAAAGGAAAAGGGGTAGATCTTCACGAGAAAGAGTCCCTACATGTTAAATAAAATATTAATGGTCATGGCCTCAGTGACATTCCTCAAGACATTGGTATCCGTACCAAACCTACATCCAAACATGCACCTAGCCCTTCATCCTTTCCATCCATTTTAGGTCCTTATAGCCCTTCATCCCCTATTTAAGGTCAACAAAGGAACACATCTTTGAGCACCTTCTATCCATCCAAAATACCTTCATGTCATTCATATCAATACATACATTCTTTTCCTTCTCCAAGCAATTTGGATGCCAAGAATAAAATGCATAAGTCCAACATTCCATGTACAATCAAGGATCAACATGTCCAATCTAATTGACATGTCAAAACAAAAACAAAGATCCAAAAAGAAAAAGAAATATCCAAAAGGCCACAAATGCCCATTTCTCAAAAAGAGAAGTCAAAATATATATGGGTTCCTAAATACCTTGTACAAGCAATGCATTCCAAGGAACTACAAAAGCATGAAAAATAAAAAACTATGTGGATTCCTAAGCATCTCATTGAAGCATAGTAGTCAAAATAAAAATACAATTTGGCATCCAAAATTTCTATTCCTCCATCCAAACCTTCCAAGTCTATTACTCTATCACCTCCTTCGTCCATTTTAGGTCCTTATGTCCTAAAATCTCCATCCTTTCCCCCATCCAAATCTCAATATCCAAAATCCATTTTACTCCATCAATCCACCACCTCTCAAGGTGTGTGCCAATGTTGATCTTTCCAACATTTCCATTTGCTCAAGACCAATTCTTCCAATACCATATCCATTATCCAATGCACATTTTCCATCCTTTCATCCATCATATCCAATCCTTTGCATAAATCCTTAGTTTTATTTCATTTCCATGTCATTTTCCTATCAATGCCTTTGAGCATACCTTAAATAGCCCTAATTTGTTGTAGCACAAATTTCAAGGATACTATCCAAACAACAAGATTCTCGAGTCCTTCTTCCATCTCCTATCATGTGCCCATTTTTTGCTAAACATTAAAAAAAAAGCAAAAAAAATAGAAAAAAAAAGTAAAGAAAAATAATTTGTCCTCTAGTGAAAACCTAGCAAACAGACACCTTGGGAAAGTACCATGATGAAAACTTGGCAAACAAGCATCATGCACAATCTATGAACTTCTTGTATACCATACTTGGGGGCAGGTTTCATTTATGCTATCATGTCATAACCTATCATCTTTCATTATCCTATCATATCTTATTGCCCTTCATTAATCCATTATCATATCCTATCGTACTCCTGTCATACTCCTCCATTATCCTATCATCCCTCATGTCCATACTCCCTTTTTCCACCTCTGATCTTGACAAGGCTAATGATTTTCATGAACGTCTTGCATCTCATTCACAACTTTCAGTCTATCATAGCTTTTGGTCTTTATCCATTGGCTTATTACAACCTTTCATCCATATTTCTTGGCTTATTGCTTCCTTTTTTCATTATCCTTTAGCCTATCACAACCTTCAATCTATATCCCTTATCCATTTTTGATCTTGCTTATCCTGTCCATATCGTATTGTCATCCATACACTCTTTTTCATCCCTTGATCTTGATCAAATATAAGGACATAAAATGCAAAACATGGTTTCAAAAACCTCTTGACATATCCCTCATGCCATTCCATTGCTTTACATTGTCATATCTAGTCCCTCTATCCACCAACATTTCAGCTAGCTTATTTATCTATTTGTCATATTCCTTGCCTTGCTACATTGGGGGCAAAATCATAAAAAACCCTACAAATCAGATAAAGTCCTGAAAAAATTTTAAAAAATCAAATATGATTCTGAAAAAATCCCTAAAAGAAAATAAAGTCCTATAATACCCACAAAAATCAAATAATGTTCTGAAATAATCCAAATAAATGAAAAATGTCTTTTAAAAAAAGCACCAAAAAATTAAAAAATTAAAAAACCCTAAAAATTGAAAAACATAAAAAATCCAAAAAAAAAATTCTTTTCATTTCATTTCGCTAATAAACTATCCCTTTTGTACATAGACAAACATTTGATCAAATGACAGACAACAAACTTGATAAACATTGCGCTTAGCAAATCATGCATCAACAGATGAACCGTTTAATCAACCAAGCATTCAAACTTATTGAAGTTGTAATATCAATTAAACAACATCAATATCATTCATCCTTGTCAACATTACCATGGGTCTTATATAGAGTGTGGTATAGTCTAAACTAGACTGTGTCCTCTCTTAAATGGGGAACTGCATTTCCTGAAACCACACAACATGATCGTCATTTTGTCACAACATTATCACTTTTGACAATGGAGATCAAAATGGTTGTTTGACTTGTTTGAATTTGTGCATCCTATCTTTTATTGGTTTATCTTTGACCATGTTCCTATGTTGCTTGATGATGTCACTGAGTGATTCAGAGTGGCTAGGATAGTTCATGGTCTTTTTCTTTTGTTTTTTGGAGTGTTTCATAGCATTCTGGGGCATGCATGTCTTGGGTGTTTGTGTCAGCACGTCCACATCGTGGTTGTCCACATAACTCAACATTTGACACACTTAATGTCTTACGATGTCTTGATTCATTCCTTGTCTACGAACTGTTTGTTTTACGCAAAGGGATTGCATTATTGCTCTGGCCTTCACTGCCATGGTGTGCCGCATCCATTTTGCCATATCAAATAAAGGATCTCACCTACATTGCGCATCTATGAAAGCAATCTTTCTTCATCTATTATTCATTTAATTTCTTCTTACTAACATTTCTTTCGTCAATCCTTGCAATCCTCTTGGTCTAGTCTCGACATTATTTTCGACAAATTGGCCTCTTTTTTGGATTTTTCTGCCCAATTTCTCGAGGGGGCACCCTTGTAACTCATCATTGTTGGGGCAATGTTTTATGCGAATTTTCTTTACTATTCTTTGAAATGACACTCATAATTGCATTGTCTCAAAGAGGGGAAAAATGTAGGCATCTAAAAATGGTTAACGCTTGTGATGTCATACTTTAACATGTCTGTGTGACCTTATTTTAGGGTTTTCGCATTTTACTAACACTTCCTCTATGTTTCACATTTTATCTTTATCATTTTTCAACATCGTGTCATTCTTCTGCTTTCTCTTCCTATTTGATCATATTCAGTTATTTCAATTTAGGTCTTATCGATGTCATTCTCAATTGTCATTTCATGATCATGATCAACTTTTAATGTTAATTAGACATCATTTATCATTTTAAGTCATTATAGATTTCTATCAATCTTGATTGATTTATCATCGATCCCTATCAATTATCAATCATCTTTTATCAAATCAATCTTGTCAATTTTGATCAATTTGTCATTTTTCTTTGTCGTTATCAATTTAGTAAACTTTTGGTCCTTGTCAATTATCTTCTTGATCATGATCGTCATCATTCATTTATCAGATTAATTGCGTCATGACATTGGTTTGACCTATTTCATTCCTTTTCTCCCTTTCTAGGTTTAATAATTCTTTAATTATTAGTCCTTTACTAATACTTCTTTTAGGATAAATGAATTTATTCATTTACCCTATGTCTTGAGTCACAATTAAATAAATCATTTAACTGGCTAATTTTATGGACTAATTAATTAGGTGTCATCTAATTTCCTAATTCTCTAATTTCCCCTTTTCCACCTAATTTACTAATTTCAAAATCTCACTAATTATTCCCTCCCAACTTTTCCCACTAATTTTTCCTCTTTTTGTGCTCCCTTTTTGTCATAATTTATGAAGCTATTTTCATGGCCAATTTGAATCTATTTTCTCTTCAATTTTTTCATAGCTCATGAAGCAAAATTTGTGGCTCATTTGTCATAATTCAGAGGCTTAATTCTCTCTATTTGTCATTAATTTTGCATAGAAATTTGTCATATTTGCACATGGAAACTTGTCAATCAATTTATCATAATTTGTCATTCAATCATGTCAATTTGTGAATCACTTTCCCTTCTACAAATTTGGAGACTTTTTGCCTATAAATTGGTCTCTTTTCTCATTCAATCTTAAACACGCTTTGAGTATCCTTATGCTGTCCAATTTGCTATCATTTTGTCATCAACTTTCTTTAATTTGCACTTACATTTGTAGGTGACATCCACATCAAATTTGAAGGAGAAAGACAAACAATGGAGGTCAATGAAGGAGATTTATGCATGTGGTTTGCGCTTTTGTTTTGAAATCTTATCTTTCATTCCTTCATTGAATGTATTAGGAGTATTTTTCATAACTTGTTAGTTTTCATGGTTAACTGATGTTATGTTATGTATCATTTACTCAAACTCCTAGTTACACTTATAATTCATTGTTATATTATAATCTAATGTAAACTTTATTTTCCAAAATTGATGAATTTCAATTTTTCAAATGAATACAAATGACCACTCCAACTTTCTCCATTCTTATTTTTGTTCCTTTTCTTTGTAACTAGTGTATATAAGATTTTCATGTCCACAATAAAAAGTAGTAGATTACATTAGAAAAATGAGATGAAATAAGAGATAAGAAATGATGGTTCATCTTCCAATTTTACTCATTTTTATATATTTTCAACCTTCCTCAAAATTATATTAATAGATAAGTTAGATGCTAAAAGGATGCAACACAATCACATTTCTACATATGAAAAAGTGAATAGTGTCAAGTGTTCATTTTTCATATATAATGCCACATAATTATCTAGAAATTAAAATAAAATATATACATCATAAGATTCCCAAAATATGCATTTGAGATGGGCATTTATTTCACATTTGACTACTTAGATGTAATGATCAAAGAATACATCATAAAATACTATCATAGTTTGAAAATGGTCATCAATTCAATGTTTCTAATCTCCATTAACTCTCTTCAATAAATGTCTTAAGTATTCTCTTGATGTTTACTCCCTTTACAAAGCTAAGTCTATGTTGATTTTGTGTTTTAATTCACGCCTACAAATTTTCGACTTTTTCTCTTTAACAATTCCTTTATGAAAATGTGAATAATTTTAAATCCTTTTTAGTTTTCCTTTTATTTATCAAATTTACTATCTTGTCTTTAGACCTAGATTTCCATAGTTTTTAAATTTTAAGTTGCATTTAGAAAAAGAATTTAAGACTTCATTAATCGAGACTACACTTATTGTTAAGAAATGCAAATACCAACATGTTTTAAAAGATGTGATAATGATGATGAGTTAGTTCTACTTTTTGGAACATATGATTGCAATCAGTGTGAGGCCAACAACAATGTTAGGGGTTATTAGAAGTAGCTGGTTTTGTACAGTTTTGATTTTTTTGACATATAATTGTAGACACTTAAATTTGATTAAGTTAATTAATCAAATTTATTTATCTTGAGTGCCTTCAGTTAAATAATTACACATTATTTATTTAATTTGTATTCCCTTTTTCTAGATAATTAATTTTATCAATTGTACTATAGTCCTTTTATAATTAATTAATTGGTAATTATAAATCAATTAATTAATGAAATTTTCCCCCTTCTTCTATTAAATATATCAAATATACAATATGCTTATTTGATTCATGTTGACTTTTTCCTCTTGAATTCCCTCATAGAATTAATTAATTTTATTTCCCACGTCTCCTAGCTTTAACCCCTCCTCTAACCCTTCTCCTAACCCAATACACCTAGCTAACCAAGGGTTTAGTCAGTTGACCTTATCCCTTAATCCTCACCATATGTGTGCGAATTCCCAATAAAAATCTCAAGATTCCCTAAAATATCCCAAATTTCCTAAAATTTGGGGAAAATATCTTTGAATTTGGGGAAAATTTCCTAAAATTTGGGAAAATATCCTAAATTTATTCAATCATGGGAATGACATGATTTTTCAATCTCTTTTGGAATAGAACTTTCCAATTTGGGTGGCTTACTCCCAAGTGGATATGTGTCCTCAGGGACACATGTCATTCCTTCCAATGACACATGCCCTTCTTAAGGACACATGTCATTCTTCTTCATGACACTTTCCCTTCTCAAGGACACATGTAGCATTCTCATTCCCTTCCAACTTACCCTCAAGCCTATTTGAACCCCCCATTTTCCTTCAAAAACCATCCACTTTCATTTTTCATACCCTCATAATGAAAAAATGCTCACTCACTCTTTTTCATAAACACATCCATTTAGCATAGAATTTTATATCACATCTTGCATAGTTTTTCATCTTGCATTCACTATCATGGAGCACAATCAAGTATCTATCATATAGCAAGCACACATCAAATTAGGGGACAATCAAATCGAAGAAGGAAAATGGGGTTTGCATTTTAATTACTTTTTTATTTTATTTATCTACATTTCTTTCTTCCTAAATGTCCTAGCCTTGAGTGTGGTTGAGATATGTGTATGTCATTTGCTTAGTTTATCTTTTCAATAGTTTACATTCATATTTTTCTACATACATTTTTGGCACGCCTAGTGGGACCTCACTTCACAGGTCCAATCTAACATTTTTTTTTGTTTCATCATGCTTTTCAGAAAGTTTTTTAGTACTTGCAACCAAAAATATGCTAAGTTGATGGGGTTTGCCTAGCTTGCTCACACTTCACCTAGTTGGTGTTGCTCAATTCCACCAACCTCTTTGGGTCTATCTTTGCTCCAAGACCTCCAAGTCCTTCTCAATATATTCTAGGGCTTGTTCTTTTCCAATCTCAAGGTGTTTTCAACAAGTGTTTAACTAGGAACCCAACCCTTACCAAGTGACTTCCATATGCTCAATTGTACTATCTTGACAACAACTTGTCAAATTCACCCCCATACTATTGTGAGTCATTGCCAAGGTGTCGAGGTAGAAATTAACATGGAATGAATTCCATTTGGGTCCATTTTTGGTTTGCATTCATTATCTTTCCTACCAATTTCACCATTTTGCCTAGAAATAGGGCTACAAGGAATGAGCCCCTATTAGGCCTCCAAAATCCTGTTTTTGAGGGTTTAGAGGAAAATGGTCCAAAAGACCTTGCAAAGAGTTTTACTTTTCTTCAATCATTCACCTATCCCCAAGATATTTTGGTGGTTTTGGTTTCCCAACTTTCCGAACAATGCCCTAACCCAAAAATGAGGGTTTGCAAGGGTTTCTAGGCCTCTTAACCGGCAGTGACTGATCAATTTAGTGAAATAGGAAACTATAGGTCTTGTCAAGGCTTCTCCTTGTTGTGGCAACTCTGTATGGAATTTATTCACCTCTCCAAGTGATTTGGTTCTGGTTTTGTGTTCACCTCTGCATTATGCACTCAAATTTCACCCTGTCTTCTCTAGTCGGGTTTCTCCTGGACTCGCCTAGAACAAGGTGGTAACCATGTCAATATTCACTTCCAGAACTCCTCCCTATATATATACATTGTAGAAGGGGTTTCCTTCAATTTTCCAATATTTCGTGATGGTAGCACGAAGGGATTTTATGGAGCAACCAATTTACAAGAAATTACTATTTACAAGCCAAAACTGGCTAATTGAAAACAAAACAATTAAAACACTAAGACACACTAACTACCAGGCATGAAATGAACCAAATGACTTTGAAATACACCAAAGAACTTCAATCCATAACTGGATCAATGGATTGAATCCATTTGTACTCACATTTTAGGCAAAATAAGACCAAAATAGTGATAACAGTCTGAAAATGAGTAGTTTCAGATTGTTGGTCATATAGTATTAAACCTCCAACCTTGGTAACCATGCAAGAGGAGGTTTAAATAGTATTCCCCACATGTGGAGGCATTCTAGGGCATTGTTCCATCCCTAACTCCACCACTAAGCTCCTTTAGGACAAAAGTTGTCATGACAACTTTCAGAAGTTGTCATGACAACTTTTACAACTTTCCATTTTTTTCGTTACCAACCTATGCAACCTATTTCAAGTCATTACTCATGAAATTTTAAGAATTCCTAAGACCATTCTAAACCTCTCTATTTCTCATACCAAGTTATGCCACTTTTGACCATCAAGAAGGTCAATCTCAACTACTCAAGCTACTACCTATTCCCAAAGTGCAAACCTAAGAAGAAAACCAACTCAACTAGGCCTAAACTTGACTCAAATCAAACATCACACTCACTCCTTGGACCCTCCCGGAGTCCTTATTAAGAACCTTACTTAGCTAAGGTCATTACAAGCCAAAATTGTGAAAGGAATATGAGCCTAAGTCCTAGGTGCTCCTGCACCATTCTCCCAAACAAAAGAAAACTAAGTCACCTCCTTGGGGATCAGATTTTGATCAATGCCTAACTTCTTAAACTCTGTCTCAAGCATCCATGTAGCTTCAACATCATCCATACCCTACCATTTGATTAGGTGCTCCCAATAGATTTGATTCCTTTTCTTCTTAGCTATCCTTGAACTCAATACCTTTTCAGCCTTTGGATTTGGTCTTGCTGGTATTTGAAGGTTGTTTACATCATCTGATACCTCTGAGTGACTACAATCTGAACCTTGAATTTATCCTTTTTAAGCAACTAAGTCCACTATGTTGAAAACTGGTGACAATCCTATGTCACTAGGTAGGTCCACCTTGTATGTATTTTCTCCTTACTTGGCTAGGATGGCACATTGAACCAACCTTCTCATTTGCAACTTATTAGGTACTCCTTGTTGTAGCCTTTCTTTGTTTAGGTGTACCATGATAGGATCTCCTACTTGGAATCGTAGGTTCCTCCTTCTCTCATCAACTTTTTGCTTGATCTTACTTGTGTTCTCCATCAATGCTTGCTTGAAAAATTCATGTACCTCCTTCATTGATTAAGCAAAGTCTTCTGCATATCCACTTCTTGTTGCTGCATTACCTAAGTCCCTTAGCTCCAATATACCCCTTGGGTGAACACCATAGACCACTTTAAAAGGACTCTTGCCTGTGGTTCTATTTATTGTGTCATATTAAGCATATTTAGCTTGTGATAGTACTTGATCCCATGTCTGACCATTCTCTTTGGTAAGGAACCTCAATAGGTATCCCAAGCTCCTATTTACCACTTCGATCTACCCATCTGTTTGTGGATGGTAGGCTAATCCAAAAAAGAGGTTGGTGCCAAGAGTTTTCCAAAGTGTTTTCCAAAAATGACTCATGAACTATGAGTCCCTATCTGAAACAATACTCATGAGTAAACCATGTATCCTTATCACTTTCTTGAAGAACAAATGAGCTATTTGGCATGCATCATGAGTAGTCTTGCAAGGTACAAAGTGGGCCATCTTACTAAACCTGTCCACTATGATATAAATGTTGTCAAACCCCTACTTTGTCCATGGTAAACCTACTACAAAGTCCATACTAATGCACTCCCAAGGTCTATTTGGTATGGGAAGAGGTTGGTATAAACCGACATTTGAAGAAGTTCCCTTGGCCTTTTGACAAACAATACAATTCTCCACATACTTTTTCACATCTTGATTCATCATAGGCCAATAGTAATACCTTTGAACCAACTCTTGAGTCTTGTTGAATCCAAAATGACCACTAAGGCTGCCATTATGCTTCTCTTGTATGAGATTTTCTCTCATTGACCCTCTAGGCACACAAAGTTGTCCTCTAAACAATAGTCCATCTTGCAAGGTAAAATCTGAATACTCACTATGAAAATGATTTTGATACTCCTTGCATACCTTGTAGGCATTTGAGAAGTATTCATCACTCGGGCATAGGCCTCTAAAACTGTCAACACCTATGCTCCTTAACTGAATTTCTTAAACTGTCAAAAGTCTTCTGCTCAATGCATCAACAACCCAGTTTAACTGGCCTTTTTGTTCTTTATTGTGAATGTGTGGGCTTTCATATACTCCACCCACTTCATGTGTTTGTGACTAACCTTGTCTTGTGAGTTTAGGAAGCTCAAAGCTTGGTTGTCCGTATAGACTACAAATTCCTTAGGAAGAAGATAGTGTCTCCACTTCCTCAAAGCCTGCACTAAAGCATATAATTCCAAGTCATATGAGGAGTAATACCTCTTTGCATCACTTAGCTTCTCACTATGAAAATCTATTGGTCTTTCTTCTTGGCTTAGGACATCACCTACTGCAACATTGCTTGCATCACATTTTACTGTGAAGAACCTCTCAAAACTAGGTAACACTAACACCAGTTGAGTAGCTATCTTCTCTTTCAAGGTTGCAAATCCTCTATTTTCTTGTTCATTCCACTGAAACTTTTCCTTCTTTCCACCTCTAATAGTTTCCAACATTGGTTCACATATAGCACTGAATTTCCTAATGAACTTCCCGTAGTACTGAGCTAGTCCATGGAAGCTTCTCACCTTTGTTGCTAACTTAGGAGTAGGCCAATTTACTATGGCTTCAACCTTGTTGGGATCCATCTTGAGGTGTCCTTGAGACACCACAAACCCAAGGTAAACCAACTCCTTAATAAATTCACACTTTTCCAAGTTCATGGTTAGCTTCTCTTCATACAATCTTTGTAACACATTTTACAAATGATTAATATGATCTGCTCTATCCTTACTGAAAATGAGAATATCATCTAGATATACCACTAAAAATTTAACTATGAAGTCCTTCATCACCTCTTTTATGAGTCTCATGAAGGTGCTTGGAGCATTGGATAAGCCAAATGGAATTACAAGCCATTCATAAAGACCCTATGTTGTCTTGAATGCAGTTTTCCATTCATCACCCTCCTTAATCCTAATTTGGTTGTATCCACTTTTAAGGTCAATCTTGGTAAAGTATTTGGCTTCCCCTAAACAATCCATTAGGTCTTCTATTCTAGGAATTGGAAACCTATATCTGATGGTGATCCTATTTATAGCTCTAGAGTCAGTGCACAATCTCCAAGTACCACCTTTCTTTGGGGCTAAAATGGTAGGTACAACACAAGGGCTAATGCTTTTCCTAATTAGGCCTTGGTCTAAAATCTCTTGGATTTGTTTGGCAATCTCAAAATTTTGTTGGGGAGTCATTTTGTAAGCTTCCTTGTTAGGTAAGGATGCTTCGGGAATAAAGTATATTTGATGGCTTATGGTTCTTTTAGGAGGTAAGGTGGCTAGTTGTCCATCACTCACTATTCCTTTGAACTTCTTCAATAGGTCTTGAACCTCTATTGGCAAATCTGGCTGCTCTTTCTTGTCTTCCTCTTTAGGCTTCATCACTAATGCAAACCCTATACCTTCACCTTCCTCAAGTGTCTTCAAGAACTGTTTTTCACTCACCAAAAGAACATTAGGACCTACTGCCCTCTTTTCACCTCCCTCAAGGATAGATTGGATCTTGAATGTGACTCCATCTTTCTTGATAGAGTATGCATTCTTGGATCCATCATGAATATCTTGTCTATCAAATTGCCATGGTCTTCCTAATAGAACATGGCATGCATCCATGGGTAGGACATCACATAACACTTTGTCCTTATACCTCTCAATGGTAAAATCCACCCATGCTTGCTCATTGACTAGGACATGTTGGACTTTGTTCAACCAAGTGACTCTATATGGGTTGTTGTGAGGTATCCTTTGCAATTTAAGCTTACTCACTACCTCTTCTAACACAATGTTGTCTGTTGACCCTGAATCAATGATCACTTTGCAAACTTTGTCCATTATCTTGCATTTGATCCTAAATAATGACCTCCTTTGGCTAGGCTCTTCTCTGACAGGTTGTTTTATCAAAGTTCTCCTTATCATCAAGTTTTCACCTACCTCTTATTATAAGGCAACCTCTGAAGTCTTGCTGCTTGAAGTCTCTTCTTGAAGATAGTTCACTCTCCTTTCACTACTCTGTGAAGATGATCCCTTCTTTGGACACCTATATGCTGGATGACCAAGTTGGTTACAATGGTAACACTTCATTGATGTAAAATATGAGGAACCTCTACCTTGTCCACTAGACATTCCTCTAAAACCACTGTTTGACCCCCTTCCTCTATTGAGTCCTCCTTTACCAGTGCCACTTTCTTGCTGCTCAGTGAGTTTAGACTCACGTTGTGTTCTTTGTTCTGAACTTCTTCCTCCAAAGCCTCCCCTATGGCCTCTATTTTATTTTCCTCTACCCCTGCCCCTATTACTACTTGAATCATGTTTTCTTTTTAGTTTTTCTTCCACCTTAAGGGCAAGTTGATAGCTTTGATGAACTGTCTTTGGGCTCATTAGAATGAGTTCCTCTTGGATGTTCCACCGTAGACCATTTAGGTACCTAGCAACTTTGAGACTTTCTTCTTCCACCGCATGAGATCTAAGGTTAAGTTTGTGAAACTCCTCCATATAGCCACTTACATCAAGCTCTTTTTGTCTTAGTTTTTGTCTTTTTCTATGAATTTGCACTTCGTAGTCACCAGGGAGATAGACTTCTTTGATTTTGACTAACATCCCTTTCCAAGAAGAGATGGATGCTTTGCCCATTTTATTTCTCTCATCCTGCACAAATTTCCACCATGTGAGAGAAGCTCCTCTCATCCTAGACTTTGCCACTTTAACTCTTTGGGCTTCAGTTATGCCTTCACACTCAAAATGGTTCTCCATGCCCTCTATCCATTCTAGAACCACTTCTGCCTCCATCTTACCAGTAAATAATGGCAATCCTTCTAGTGATTTACCATTTAAGGCCTTCAATGCCTTTAGGAAAGGTTCTTGTTCTAAGACAGGATCACATTCAAGTACTTTATCTATCTCTGACACCTCTTTACCCTTCCCTTCTGCTCCTTCAACCTTTACCAACACTTCATTTGCCTTAGTTTCAATCTCACCAAGCTTACTTTCCAATTCAATTAACTTCTCCTTCAGGAGTCTATTCTCTTCCTCCTGATCATCCAATTTCTTTGCCAACTCTGCATTGTTCACCATGGTGTTGTCTCCTACAGATTCCACTGAGGAAATCTACTCACCTAGCCCAAATCTTATTGGCTCTGATACCAATTTGATGGGGTTTACCTAGCTTGCTCACACTTCACCTAGTTGGTGTTGCTCAATTCCACCAATCTCTCTGGGTCTAGCTTTACTCCAAGACCTCCAACTCCTTCTCAATCTCTTCTAGTTCTTTCTCTTTGCCAATCTCAAGGTGTTTGCAACAAGTGTTTAACTAGGAACCCAACCCTTACCAAGTGACTTCCATATGCTCAATTGTCCTATCTTGACAACAACTTGTCAAATTCACCCCCATAATGTTGTGAGTCATTGTCAAGGTGTGCAGGTAGCAATTAACATGGAATCAATTCCATTTGGGTCCATTTTTGGTTTGCATTCATTATCTTTCCTCCCAATTTCACCATTTTGCCTAGAAATAGGGCTACAAGGAATGAGCCCCTATTAGGCCTCCAAAATCTGATTTTTGAGGGTTTAGAAGAAAATGGTCCAAAAGACCTTGCAAAGAGTTTTACTTTTCTTCAATAATTCATCTATCCCCAAGATATTTTGGTGGTTTTGGTTTCACAACTTGTCGTACAATGCCCTAACCCAAAAATGAGGGTTTGCAAGGGTTTCTAGGCCTCTTAACCGACAGTGACTGATCAATTTAGTGAAATAGGAAACTATAGGTCAAGGCTTCTCCTTGTTGTGGAAACTATATATGGACTTCATGGACCTCTCCAAGTGATTTGGTTGTGGTTTTGTGTTCACCTCTGCATTATGCACTCAAATTTCATCATGTCTTCTCTAGTCGGGTTGTTCCTGGACTCGCCTAGAACAAGGTGGTAACCATGTCAATCTTCACTTCCAGAACTCCTCCCTACATATATACATTTTACAAGGGGTTTCCTTCCGTTTCCCAATAGGTCATGATGGTAGCACGGAGGGATTTTATGGAGCAACCATTTTACAAGAAATTACTATTTACAAGCCAAAACTAGCTGATTGAAAACAAAACAATGAAAAAATTAACACACACTAACTACTAGGCATGAAATGAACCAAATGATTTTGAAATATACAAAAGAACTTCAATCCATAACTGGATCAATGGATTGAATCCATTTGTACTCACATTTTAGGCATAATAAGACCAAAACAGTGATAACAATGCGAAAATGAGTAGTTTCAGATTGTTGGTCATACAAAACTAAATTTAAAACCTTGGTAACCATGAAAGAGGAAGTTTAAATAGTATTCCCCACATGTGGAGGAATTCTAGGGCATTGTGACATCCCTAACTCCACCGCTAAGCTCCTTTAGGACAAAAGTTGTCATGACAACTTTTACAACTTTCCATTTTTTGCTTTACCAACCTATGCAACCTATTTCAAGTCATTACTCATGACTTTTTAAGCATTTCTAAGAGCATTATAAACCTCTCTATTTCTCATACCAAGTTATGCCACTTTTGACCATCAAGAAGGCTAATCTCAACTACTCAAGCTACTACCTATTCCAAAAGTGCAAACCTAGGAAGAAAACCAACTCAACTAGGCCTACACTTGGCTCAAATAAAACATCACACTCACTCCTTGGACCCTCCTGGAGTCCTTATTAAGAACCTGACTTGACTAAGGTCAGTACAAGCCAAAATTGTGAAAGGAATATAAGCCTAAGTCCTAGGTTCTCCTGCACCATAAGTTAAGTGGATTTTCGCTTCGACGGAGGTCTAATTTTTTAAAAATCAAGTTTTCATAAACAACGGGATTGATTGAAGAAATACCAGGATTTCTTGGAGAAATAACAGGATGGTAGGAACACATTTCGATTGTCCTGGGTGGGTATAATTTTCTGGCTTTCAAATTTTGCATTACATTTCTGGGTTCGGTCCAAATTTTCGCTTATTAGAAATGACGAGATTGATAGTTAAAATGGTGGGATTGACTTAGAAAATATTCGGATTGATTAGTTGTATTTTCTACGTTTTAGTGCTTTCTATCAAATATATACTTATCAGAAAAATAGCGAGATTGAAGGGTAGAATGGTGGTATTGCTAGATGTAACAACAAGATTGCACTGTGTTGTATTCTCTATCATTTTTCAAAATTGAATTTTTCTCAGTTTGTTACTAATCTGCTAATTTGTCTTTGTTTTCTGGTTTTACCTGATATTTGGTGCAAGTTTGAAGATAAGAAAACCCCAAACATTTAAAACACTAACTTGTTTGTTGTAGGACCACCAAAGAGGGGTTAAAATCGTCAAAAATATTTTTGGATAAAATAAATCATTTGTATTCTTGTAGTTAGAAAATATTTTAATTTCATAAAGGAATAAACCTCTTTCTTTTGTGTTTGGCACACTTGTGCATGTAGAGTGGTCCTACCGTTAACACACACTATCCTCTCCCCTAGCTTTTGTGGACCTAGGTGCAAGAGAAAAGTGTTAACAACACTCACTTTTACTTTTTAAGTAGGAGGGCCTATCTCCCAAGTAGCTAATAAGGTCAGGTGATAGAGAACAACCCAAGCAGTACTCTTTCAGTTCGCTATATAAATATTCATGATTTTGGTAAAAACCATAATCAACTGGTGTCATTGTTTTATGCCAATGGTTTCTCTTATAATCTACATGCAAATACCTTCGTGATTTTGATGAAATTCAAAATCCCCTGGTGCTTGTTTGGCAAATGCATTAAAACTTGTGTTCTATAGGCTAGGACATCTCTTAAATGAGCTAGCCACCACATGTATAACCACTAGATTTACCCTGAAAGTACCTCCACAATGAGCCAAATTGTTATTAGTTGCCAAAAACCTTCTACTTGTTGACTCAGGTGTTGTGATACGTGCATACTGAAGAAACCTTTCATGTACCCTTCAACTTGAGATAGTAAATTTCTTGGGATTTTTGAATCCTTATAAATTCAAATCTTGGCATGCCCGAGAAGTGTGTGTCATGGAGTGGAGCCAGTGCTGCTAAGATTCTATTTATCCAACTGAATGAGGTATTCTAGGCAAGGGGATTCAACAAGTACTGTCATTTGACTAGCCTAGGAAGTACATGACTAATAATGCACTTATTTTACTTGTGTGATTGTTGTGTTTGGTGTCATTTATATTTTTTGTCAAACAATCACCAAAAATCTCAAAAAAATATCAAAATCTTCAATCCAAAAATCTATTATTTTCATTACATTCTCATTTTGAAATAGCAGGATCACCTTCTTTTTACCTGTCTTAGAGTGGTGGGATTGCTCTGTCAAGTATTCCCTGAGTCTTTTTTGAAATCATGAGATCACCTTGTTTTTAAATGTCTTAAAGTGGCAGGATTGCTCTATCAAGTATTCCCTGAGTCTTTTCTGAAATGGTGGGATTGCCTTATTTTTGCCAATCTTAGAGTGGCGAGATTGCTCTGTTTTTGCCATATTAAAAATAGCAGGATTGCCTTTGTCAGTTTTACCAGCAAGTTGAAATAACGGATTTCTTTGTTTACAACCTATCAGTCTTAGTAACCCTGGGATCGCTTGTTGAAATGACTAGATTGTCTTGACAACTGGTGAGATTTCTTATTGTCTCGTTATGCTGCCCAAATATCCTTATAATCTGGTCTTTAATTCTGCTATCACAAGTCTACCAGTTACCCAAACTTGTTTTGTCTTTTTGTGTCATTACTATCAAAGTCTTGACTTATTTCCTCATCATGATTATCTTACTTATCAAGTCATTATCTTAATCATCATTTTAATTTTGTGTTGTTACTATTATCAAATTGTATCCTTTGTTAGTTTGTGTTATCATCATCTCATCATTGTCACACTTTGTTCCTAAAGTCAAGGATTGATCTTTTCATCAGAATCAAGTCTTTCAACCAACTATCAAATCACATCATTATCAAATCAAATCCAATCACATCATTATCACATTATTATAAAATCAAATCATATCAAATAGAATCTTATAAAATCATAGCAAACCGCATCACATCACATCACATCACATCACATCACATCAAACCCATTCATCATCTTTGGTCTCATATACAAAATTACAAATCTACATCTTATTTTAGCAACTATCATTAGTAGCTCTTTTGACTATATTAAGCTAGATCTTGGTCTATATTATTGTGGTTTTGTTACTTCAAGCTAGAGGTCTAGTCTACAATTCATCTTGTTGTTTGAGTGTATCCTGTTAAGTGACTCTTTAAAATTTGCATTGTTTGAAATAGATTATCCATTTGCAATTTGAGTAGCAAATCATCACAGTCCATTATCTTGTCCATCCTTTTGTCGATCAATCAGTTAATCCAAATCTTTGATGTCAAGTTTAGTTAATGTCCATCACCACTTGATCTCGGTCTAGACAAGTAATAGAACAACAATCCTCTCAATGAGAAGTAGGGACATCAAATCCGCAAATGAGTCTCAACTTGGGTACAAATCCTTGTTTACCAAATTGTATCCCTATCGGTTTTGACCCACTTAATCTAGTAGTCACTAAAGAAACTATGGTTAATCAACCAGATGAGACTGATATTTTAGCTAATCCTCTTGATCAATTTCTTTCAAACCCAAACAATGCATAAATGGTTGATGAAATCATTGAAAAACACAAACATCTAATCTTTGCTCATATGGTTGCACAAGGTATGACCATTACATCATCTGATACACTTGTAACTAGTAGTCTTCAAGAACCACCTCAACATCAGATATATTTATTACAATCCTTGTTGGAACCACTTTTAGTTCAAGTTTTGGTAACACTAGTACCACAACAAAATACCCTACCCGTGTCCATGGAATTGCCACCTTTAGATGCAACAACAAGATATTATCAACCTTTTTACGATACTTCACCAATTTTTATGCCACATCCAGCCTCAAGATGAGTCATTTACAATGCACCCACCAATATCCCATCTATGCAACTCACTACTTCAATGCCCATGATTTCTCAAATGCCCATGACTTCTAGCATAGTGTGTACAACTCCTTTTGCCAATCCAGTCACAAGACCATTGAATTTATCATCCACACAAACACCGCCTTGGACCATAGGTATGTCAAGTTATCCTTTATCATTTGGTACATAGGTCATGACTGGAAGCATGAGTTATGTAACATCAACATCGTATGTGCCTCTACCTGTATAATCTATGCCACAGATTATGAGCACACCTCAACATCCACCTTAAGTGACTATGCCACCTATTGTCCCACAACCATGATATAGTTACTTGCAGCCACCATCCTCATCATATACTCTTCCAAATGTTCAACAATTACCAAGTGGCATTCATCAAAATCCTCCATCATATAGCATGCCACAACCAAGTGCATCTCATCCAAGGTATGTTGGAGGTAGTTATCTGCAAGGTAGTATTCTTCAAATTCAACAACCTCAAAATGTGTCATATCAACAGCTTCCACCACAATAGAATGTGGCTACTTATTCAAAAAAACCTCAAATTTAGCAACAATAATTACCAATATGTCAACAACAACAAGCACCTTTTGGTCAACAAAATATTCCAGTTTATTAGAATACTAGGATATCAATATTCGCAACAACAACAACAAAACTATATGCAACCATCTCAAATGGCATATCAAACACCACTTTATCAAGCAGCTTCACCATCCCCTGAACCATGTCTAGTCAATACTGAATGGGAGGAAATGAAGGTAGCTCTCAAAGCTTTAAAAGATTGTAGTTCTGAGAAAGTTTTCAAATTTGATGACTTTTGTCTATATCCATTTGACAAGTCGATAACATCAATGCCATTCCCCAAACATTTTGAAATGCCAAAATTTACTAAATATCAAGGGAAAGGTGATCCATATCATCACATTAAGGAATTCTACATGGCTTGCCAAGAGGTTGCATATTGTGATAATTATCTCCTACAACTCTTTCCCAAAAGTCTTAGTGGTTCATCTTTAGAATGGTTTTCCATGTTACCATTCGGTGTCATCACTACATTTGTAGACTTATCAGAATGATTTGTCACTCATGATCATTATAATGTGGAAAAAGATATCTTCATGCTTGATCTTTGTCAAGATAAACAGAAAGGTGGTGAGAGTCTTTTGGACTATATCCAAAGATGGAGAGCCCTTGCGGGTCGTCTCCCTTGTACTGTACCCGATACTCAATTGGTTTTAATATTCATCAGTAATCTACATCCCAAGCTTGCATATCACATTCACCTAAATTGTGTAGCTACATTCAAAGATATAATGACCAAAGGACCATCAATAGAACAAGCCTTGATTGATGAGGGAGTCATCAAGCTTTATAAATAATCTTCTGATAAATCAACTGGTGATAGGCAAAGATATTGGAACAAAAACAAGAATGTTGTAGGAGATGGTGTTACTGATTCTAAAATAGTTCAAATGGTTGTGGTTACTAAACCACCACCTACACAAGTTGTTAAGTTCTGATACCAAATGTAAAGAACTGATGCCAATAACTAACAAGATGAGAGGGGGGGTGAATCATACAAACTTAATCTCCCATAAAATCAACAGATTCAACCTCGGTAACCTATGCTTCAACAATATAACAAAAAACTGCTAAACATGCTAACTCATAAACACATAATCATCGTAACACATATAACACCAGATTTAACATGGAAACCCAAATAGGGAAAAACCACTGTGGGATTTCAGACCCACTAAGAAATATACTCTTCTAGAGTATGCTCGGTTAAAAGCAAATCCTATTAAAGATTACAAACATATTGCTAGATGTGACCCGGTTAAGGGATTTCCCTCAGATCTGTTAGGATCTTCACTTTGTTAGAAGTGACCTTGTCAAAGGATTTCAAACACTCATTTAGAATGTCACCTTGCTAGAGGGTTTACAAATAAGACTGTTAAGTCCACTCGGTTAAGAGATTTTCTGTCACTTACAAAATGACTAATAAAATATATCTGCAACTTCACATCTAAAATGCTAAAGCAAATTCTTATTTGCTCAAAACAATCTTGTCATAGGACTTATCTTGTCCCTATACTGGGCTCCTTACTCTGTTATTCAAATAGGTCTTCAAGCTTCTATGCTCAGTAATCACTATGTAGCATCCCTGTACTTACACTTGCCCGCATACATTGTTCATCAATAATTTCTTATTTATAAACAATTTGCTAACCGTTGAATCTCCTTGATCACATTTCCCATGATCAATCTTAGCCATCAGATCTTCAATCTTTACTAGGTTCAATGTATCCTTCGATCTGAAAATGTTTTACCTTGCCTAGGGACTTGCATTCCTTTCTTAGAACTTGCACAAGGTTATTGCGGTTCAATCTGCCTTGTAGATCTTCCTCCCGATCTTCCATTGCCATAGATCCTTAACAAAATTCATGCACGGCATACCAATCATTTATACATATCCAGTTCATCATTGTCTTTCATTAATTAATGCTTGTATTCATCCAATGCGATCTGTCATAACTCAGTTGCAACTCGGTAAATACTAAACTTTACTCAGTAGACATTCCACCTTCATTAACCGATATCGATAACCTTAGGGTTTACCAACTAGGTTCCTTAGGGTTTACCGACTAGGTTCTTTGCTTGGTAACATAGTATAGTATTTGATGTCATGGAAATGGGGACAAGGCAACAACAAAGTTCAATGTTAATAAGTTAGTTTCAACCATAAAAACAAAACAAAGAGCTAAAACCCATTCCAAACATATCAAAAGAGATTTCAAAAAGCATGAAAGAAGTTTAACAAAATAAAAGAAAGGAGAAGAGCCTCCCTAAGATACTTCCATGATGCCTTTCGATGCTTCTCCCTTGTTTCTCCCCTCTCCAAGTCCCAAATGAGTGTAGCTCTCAGCTTTTAGCACTAGCCATGGATGCCATATGGAGATTCAAGATGGTTGAATATGATAAGCAAATGCTATGCAAGTGTAGATAGTGATGCTATGAAAAAGCTCTATGCTAATACCAGTATAACAACAATACTCTAATGCTTCCTCCTTTGTTTGAGGAGAAGGGTTCTATTTATAGAAGAAATGGGGAAATGAAGGGTTAAGATTGAAAGATATTCAATCCATGTGAGACTTTCAACCCAATCCCATGTTGACAAGTGTCGCCATGAGGAGGCTTGAGAGGAGAGATAAGGAGCATTAAATGCTTGAGGGGACATGATGGTTACCCTAGTCAAAGAAATAAATGCTTTGAAGAGACACATGGGTTACATGAGGGTTAAGTTAGGGGTCAAAGTCCTTAACCATGGGTGCAAGTGGAATTAACCATTAATGGTCATGTAAGAGCCATAAGTGGTTTGGAAGACTTTAGAGGTTAATTTGTTGAACACACAAAACATTAATTGATTTTTAAAGACTTTGGAGTCTTTGAGAAGTGACTCCAATTTGTTTAGGAATGTGACAATATTTAGGGGATGGATTAGGTTAATTAGGAAGGGTTTAGAAGAATCTAGAAGGGGTTTAGGCATGCAAGTGGATTTTGTAGGAAAATGCAAATGGGAGGAATTTTGGTATTTTCAATTAAAATAAAATCATTTATTTCAATTAAATGGTTTAAGTTGCATTTGGATAAATATTTAAATAAATATTAATTTATTTAAATGAGAAAAAGGAAGATAAAGCATTAAATGTTTGAAGACTTTTAAGGGAAACCATTAAAGGTTTGAGAAGACTTTAGAAGGAAGCCATTAAATTTGAAGACTTTAAGGGAAACCATTAAAGTCTTAAGAAGACTTTAAGGGAAGCCATTAAGTTTGAAGACTTTAAGGGAAACCATTAAAGGCTTAAGAAGACTATAGAAGGAAGCCATTGAGTTTGAAGACTTTAAGGAAAACCATTGAAGGTTTCAAGTGGGTGAGGATAAATAGGATTTTTAAATAAATAATTTATTTAAAATAGTTGTGCAACTTGCATTTGTAGGAAAATACAAGTGGGTGGAGGATAAAAGTGATTTAAATAAATGATTTATTTAAAATAGTTGTGCAACTTGCATTTGTAGGAAAATACAAGTGGGTGGAGGATAAAGGTGATTTAAATAAATTATTTATTTATTTAAATGTGAGAGGTGGGATTTTGGGGGATTTAAATAAATATTAATTTATTTAAATGTGAGAGAAGATTTAATTAAATAAATATGATTTATTTATTTAATTAATGGTCTGAATTTGGTTAAGTGAATTAAATCAAATAAATTGAATAATTTATTTAATTAATAGGAGAAGAGGGTTAAGATGAATTAATTAAATATATTAATTTAATTAATTATTAATTGATGGTTAAATAATCAAATAAATATTAAATATTCATTTAATTAAGTGGACAGATTTATGTGACTAGAGTATTAACCTTACAATCAACAACATATGTAGGATATCAAAACAATCTAAACATCATGATCTCATCATTGTCTAACTCAGTAATAGTTGCCCATTGAATAACTTATTTCTCCCCTTTCTTATCACATTCTTTCTGTGTCTTTTACTGACTACTTAATTCTCTTCAAATCAATCTTCTCAAGATATGGCAACATCATACTAAATTAGAAAATCAATTTCTTGACATCAATGACAAAAAAATGTTATAAAGATAGTTATCATCCTTTTTCAGTTATATCAAATAATCTTCAACAACCTTCTCAATATCCTTAATGAATATCAACAATTTTTCTATTGAAAATGCCAACACAAGCATACTCTAATTAACAATCATATACTAATTCATCATCGAATTTACATTTTGATCCACCACCTCAGGCTCATTGCACTCCTCAAATGCCAACATCAAATGTACAAACCAATCATACCAAATGCTATCACTATTTCTCAATCTCCTCCTCAACAAACAACTTATAATAATCTGCGACATCAATTTACACCCATGGGGGAACCCTTGGATGTGATCTTCAAACGTATGGAGTAGCACAATATGGTCGTATATCCACAGACAATACCATTTGATGAGTCCAAACCCAAGCCTGATTGGTATAAGGAAAATAAATACTACGCTTATCATCATGTCAATGGTCATGCAAAAAACAAATGCATGAAACTCAAACATCTATCCAAGATCTCATTGATCAAGGAAAGATTGATGTTGACCCTACCATAAGAAAGTCACCCAATGCGAATTTAGGTATGTATAAAGATTCTCTTCCCAAGCATCAAGGAGAAATCAGTACATCCAATGCTAGTTAGAGTCATGCTACCAATAACATCAATTACAACAAGGTTCCATTTAATTATGGTCCTGCAATAGGCTGTATTACTCAGGCAGAGAAACATGTTAATATGATTCAAGTCAAGAGAGTTGATACCCAATGTGATGCAACCACTAGAAGAGATTGCATGACTGTTCTTGGAACTCCACCTCCTGCTCCACCTACTCCATCTCAAGGGCTTGTGTCAACACAATATAATATTCTTGAACATTTAGGTAAGACCCCTGCACGGATCTCCATTTTAGATTTGTTGAAATTTTCACCCACACATCAAGAAATCCTTAACCATGCATTGCAAGAAACTTGTGTGCCCAACAACATAGATCCAACAAAATTCCAAGCTTTGGTAGCATATTTATCTATTACGTACCATCTTAGTTTTACCCAATCTGATGTCGTAGTTCCTAATCCCCGTCATATTCATCCACTTAATATTGAAGTTGTTATCAAGCATTATAAAGTAAAGCAAGTTTTGATCGATAATGGTTCTGCCCTAAATCTTTGTACATTGAAACTTGCTACTCAAATAGGGTATACTATCATGGATTTGCATAACCAGTGCATCACTATAAAATCATATGATAATGCAAAGAGAAGCTCAGTAGGAATGATTAATCTTCCAATTCAGGTGGGCCCAGTAACACAAGATACTCTTTGTCACATCGTTGATCTTGATCTTCCATTCAATATCCTTCTTGTTCGCCCATGGATTCATTTTATGTAGGCTGTGTCATCCACCTACCACCAATGTTTAAAATTTATCTACCAAGGATGTGAAATTACTATTCTTGGTGACACTCAACCATTTGAATATTATCGCACTTTTGAAGCATCTTCCCCATATTCCCATCATTGCACAGGTATTAATGTTGGAATTCCTCAAACTAATCCATCATCTTCATATGCTAACCTTGACTCCATACTCACTACTAAAGGGAAATATTTTGTTTCATCCACCTTTTCCCAGCTCAAGATCAATGACGTTGGTTGTGGTGAATATGCCTCACAAGAAACCCTTGTAGTGGGTGCATTACCTCTAAATCCTCATACTCATGTGAAACCTACTAAAGAGTAGAATAAGAAAGAACCTATGATCATAATGTGTGGTTCTACTACATTCCAATCCCATGGTGAACTCAATCATGAAGTTATAGAGGGAGATATTAATAAGTGTCTTTTCAAAGATGTTACTGAAGACAAAGATGCCCACCTTAATCATTTCAAAGAAAAATACCCAGTAGCACACAAGTTGGCTACCATGAAATGGTATTATCAAGGTGGAGGATTAGGACAAGAAGAACATGGAATCAAAACACCTATTGTTCAATTCCAAATGTTCATCATTAGGGGCTTGGTTTTTGACATTCTTCTCAGGAAGCCTCAACTTTGACAGGCACTTCTAGAAACCATGAAAACATCTTGGATGATATCAAAGACATACCTAAAGAGGTTGTCAAACAATTTTACGATGATATAGATATCTCCTCATCCTTTGGCACATCTACCCTTTTTGACACATTCATTCTTGTAATTGGCCTTTCTCTTTGTCATCCTGAGCTCATTGCTTTGTTGGCCATTTGGTGGAATTGATTATATGTTGCATTGATGTTTTGTCATTGATGCCAACACTAGCTATTTGGATGCTTTATCGGTACCCTTCTGGTCCCAGTAGGTTAAGTGGTTTTTGGTTAGCTTGGATCCGACATGATCCGGTAGGCTCCGATATAGTCTGGTGATGGAATCAACTTCTTCATGACACTTATACTCATATTTGGTCAGTTAGTTTTGGTCTGGTGATTGGATGCTATCCTTCTTGCTTAGAAGATTGATTTCTGGTTCTGGCAAGGGTTTCACCAGCAGAGCTTTTGATGGAGATCTTTGATGAATTGCATAAGTGGTGTTGGTGCAAATTTTGATGGAGTTTCAAGATGTTGTTGGTGATCATGTTCGAGACTTGGCAGTTGAAGATCATTGCTGAAGTGTGTGGACCTATACTTGGTCCCAGTTAATCTAGGTTATGGACCGACTTTAATGTAACATATGGGTAGGACCTATTAATGTAATTCCGAGATGTCTTACGTGTTGATATTATTTGTTTGTTCTAAGGCCGACATGGTTTGTAATTATGTAATCGGTTTATTATCTAGTGGCCAGCCTGATTGTTTATGGTTGAGCGTTTTATATAAATAGATGTAAGATCTCATTGTAGATCATCATGGTTATTATTAGAGGTCATGGTCAAGGAATGTAATGTGTGAATAATGTAATATCATTCAGGTAGAGGAGTTAGTCGATCATTGGAGATCGAATTGGGTTTATGTAAGAGGATTTATTCCTCTGATATTGAGCTTAACAAAAACTATACTCAGGCATAGAGATGCTATCTTTTGCAGTTCAACACTTCTCCTGATTGTAGTCTGGATTTATATGTAGTCAGTGAAGCTCCTTTTGTGATGAGTAGTGTGCTCTAGGTTGTTGGCCTTCCTACATGTGTAGGCCCCTCAATTGTAATTCACATACTTACTGCAAAAGTATTATATGACTGTGCGTAGGCTTCCCATGTGGTTTTTCTTTTTACCGGGTTTTCCACGTACAAATATTGGTGTTATGTGGATGGATTTTATTCTGTGATTATTGTTTGTGCTTAATTAATTTAACTGCTATTCTGGTTTTAAAGTTTAAAATTGCTAATGATTCCTGTAATCTGTGACAACTGATTCACCCCCCCTCTCAGTTGTCTTCTGGTTATTTGAACTGTCTAACAATTGGTATCAGAGCTTTGGTCCTCTCTACAGAAATCTTAACCACTTGAGGAAGATCCTATGGCGACTAACAGTTCAAGTTCATCTAGTTCTTCTGGAGCTATCTTTCGAAGGGATCTTCTGAGGCTTGATGGAACAAATTACATAGTATGGAAGATTCAAATGGAGACTCATCTGAGATGTCTTGGCAAGGAGATTTGGGAGATCACATAGAATGGTGTCATGCCCTATAATCCAGGATCTAGCAATCCTCCTCCAAAAAACCTGGGCAAGGAGCTTAAGAATGATTGTATAGCAAGAGAGTCCCTCTTGTGTGCACTTTCTAATCAGCAAATAATTGGATTAACTGACAAATCATCTGGAAAGGCTATATGGGATAAGTTGGAGACTCTTAATGAAGGTGACCCTACAATGAAGATTGCTAAACTTGATGGTTATTGGGTGAGATATGAAAGCATGAAGATGGAAGAAGATGAAAGGATTACTGCATTCATGGAAAGGGTAAATGAGATTGTTATGGGAATTCAATGTTGTGGTGGAAGTCTGAGCAAAGATGAAATTGTTTCTAAAGTCCTAAGAGCCCTACCATCGGCTTACAAAATGAAGGCTACTGCTATTAATGAGTTGAGAAAAATGGCTAATACATCTATCAATAGAGATACTTTGGTTGGGAGACTATCTGCTTTTGAGCTTGAGGAATTTGGACCTTCGGGAGCTGTGAAAATTGAACCTTCTTTTCATCCATCTACATCTACAATCGGTAAGAAAGACTGGAAAGCTTTATATGCAAAGGAATTGGAAGATATGAAGAGAGAAGATGATGAGTTTGAGCAACTTGAAGCACTATTTGCTAGAAGAGTACCAAAAGGACCGGTAGGAAGTAAGTATGAAGCGAAATCACATTTTAAATGTTTTGCATGTAATAAGATTGGTCATTTTGCATCTAGATGTCCTGAAAGAAATTAAAGATTTGAAGAAAGAGTTAAAAGATCATTTATAAATATAAGAAAAATATAGACAAATCATGCTACATAGCGGATGAGGAAGGCATTACTAATTCAGATGATGAACCGACAGAAGACTCTGCTAGTGGATCTAGAAATGGGAAGGAATGGGTATTCCTGGCTATCAAGGAAGATGATCCAACACTAGAAGAGAATGTACCCAAAGAGAAGGCACTTGCTACTAAAATTGAAGATAATTATGAATGGGTAATTGACAGTGGTTGTTCATATCATATGACTGGAGGTAAAGGGAAGTTTATGTCTTTGCAAGAATTTGATGGTGGTCTAGTTAGATTTGGAGATGACAAGGCATATATGATCAAAGGAAAAGGAACTATATCATTGGATGGTAAGAACAATACTGACAATGTTTATTATGTTGAAGGTTTGAGGCATAATCTTTTGAGTGTAGGACAATTTGTAGATAAGGGATTTCAATTATAGTTCAAGGATGGAAAATGGAAAATCATTAACAAATCTGGCTTGGAGATTGCAACTGGTACATAGACAAAAGGTAATATATTTCATTTGAATTCCGATGAGAAGACATGTTTGATTACACAGATTGATGAGAGTTGGTTATGGCATAAAAGGATGTGTCATGTGAATTTTGATTGCATTGTGAAGACCAATTCAACTAAGGCAGTTAGGGATATACCTAAGATTATGAAGCCCTATAATCCGATATATAAAGAATGTCAAATGGGTAAATAGGTCAGAACCTCTTTTAAAAGTATACAAGATAAATAAAATGATGTTCTTGATCTTATTCATACGGATTTGTGTGGCCCTGGTAGAATTAAAAGTTTTCAAGGTGATAGATATTTTATGATAATCAATGATGATTATTCTAGAATGATGTGGGTTACTTTCTGAGAGAAAAATCTGAAGCATTTGAAAAGTTTAAAATCTTTAAGGCTAAAGTAGAAACTGAGACACAAATGAAGATTAAAGGTTTGAGATCAGATAATGGTGGTGAATTCACATCCGGTGAGTTTAATAACTTTTGTGACAAGCATGGTATAAGAAGACAATTTTTTGCTCCCCAGACACCTCAGCAAAATAGAGTTGTGGAAAGGAAGAACAAAACTATCTTGGATGCTGCTAGAACAATGATGATGGAAGCTAGTCTACCTCATATCTACTGGAGAGAAACAGTGAGTAGAACGATTTATACATTCAACAAAGTACACATCAAAGGAGAAACCAGTAAGACACCTTATGAATTATGGTTTGGCAATACACTTACAATTAAGTATTTCAGAATTTTTGGTAGTAAATGTTATATCAAGAGAGATTATTTTTATTGGGAAATTTGATCCTAGATGTGAAGAAAGGCATATTTCTTGGTTATTCTAATGAAAGAAAAGCATATAGATGTTATAAAAAGAGATTACATAGAATTGTGGAGAGTGCTAATGTCAAACTAGATGAGCTGAACATAAGTCAAATCAGAGTTTATGAGAAGGAACCGACAGTGAAAATGATTATATCTGAACTGGTAGCACCTTTACCGAAATAGAGAGTTGAACCAGTTACTCCAGCAACATCAAAGAACTCTACAGTAATTGAAGAACAGGGAAGAGGAATAGAAAGTCAGAAGACTCCTAGGTATGTGAGATTGAATCATTCTGAAGATCAAATCATTGGGGATAAGAGCACTGGAGTGATGATAAGAAGAAGATTGGTAACTAATGAGGTATGTTTAATTTCACAAGTTGAACTGGTATCAGTAATTGAGGCATGTAAAGATGAATATTGGTTGAAAGTTATGGAAGAAGAACTAGATCAAATTGAGAAAAATAACACATGGACCTTGGTTCCCCAACCTAAAAAATAAAAATGTTATTGGAACTAAATGGGTTTTTAGGAATAAATTGAATGAGGATGGTCAAGTTATAAGGAATAAGGCTAGATTGGTTTGTAAAGGATATTCTCAGAAGGAAGGATTTGATTATGGAGAGACTTTTTCACTTGTAGCTAGGATTGAAGCTGTAAGATTATTTCTTGCCTATGCTGCTTATAAAAACTATAAGGTTTATCGGATGGATGTTAAATATGCATTTTTGAATTGGGATATTGATGAGGAAGTTTATATTGAGCACCCTGGTGGTTTTTCACTATCAAATGATACAGATATGGTTTGCAGGTTAAGGAAACCTTTATATGGATTGAAACAAGCACCTAGAGCTTGGTATGCAAGGTTGGATAAATATCTTTTGAAGCTTGGTTTTACTAAGGGAAATGCTGACGGTAATTTATATTATAAGATCATTGATGATGATATACTAATTATTGAACTATTTTTTGATGACATTATTTTTAGAGGTGAAGATAAGTTATGCATATAATTTTCTAAGAATATGGAGAAAGAATTTGAGATGTCTATGATTGGTGAGATGAAATTTTTCTTAGGTTTGCAGATTACTCAGACTGACAAACGTATTTTCATCTATCAAACTAAATATGCTAAGCAATTATTGAAGAAATTTGGCATGGGAGATTCTAAACCAATAAGTACTCCTATGGTTACAAGTGAGAAATTAACAAGAAAAGATGTTTCTACACCGATAAATCCTACAAGATACAAATCCATGATTGGAGGTCTTCTTTATTTGACTCAGACTAGGCCTGTCATTATGAATGTTGTTTGTATTGTTTCAATATTTCAGAGTGATCCTAGAGAAAATCATGAGATGATGGTGAAAAGGATTTTTAGATACTTGCAAGGTACATCAGAATATGGTTTGTGGTACCCTAAGGATGATAACTTTACTTTATGTGCATATACAGATGTTGATTGGGTTGGAGATGTTGATGACCGAAAAAGTACTTCTGGTGGAGCTTTCTTTCTTGGAAAGAAGTTAGTTTCATGGATCAACAAGAAATAGTCATGTATTTCTTTATCTACTATTGAAGTTGAGTATGTTGCTGCTGCTACTAATTGTACACAAGTTTTATGGATGAAGCTAATGTTGAAGGACATAAAGGTGGATTGTGATGCACCGGTAGTTATTCACTGTGATAACTCTACTGCTATTGATATATCAAAGAATCTAGTATTTCATTCTAAAACAAAGAACATATCTATCAAGTATAACTTTTTGAAGGAGAAGGTGGAAGCAAATGAAGTTAGACTGGTTTATGTGAACACTAAAGAACAGATTGCATACATTTTCACTAAACCTTTGTCCAAGGAATCATTTGAGTACCTGAGAGACAAATTGGGAGTTTCTTCCCCTCTGATAGAGAATTGATTGATGCAGTTTGGCATTAGTCTGGCATGCACTATCAGAGATACTATTCATTTTGGCACTGATGTGGGATGCTACTGCTCAGGGGGAGTAGTTAGCTTTGTGATTCAGAGGCTTATGTTTTTGCTTTGAAATTTCTATCAGATTTCTGGCATTGATGTCAAAGGGGGAGTGATATTAATGTGAAAAAGAAAAGAAAGGGGGAGAGATATTGATAAGGAAGAGAAATTCAGAGATTTACAAAGATATTCTTCATAGGGGGAGATATTGATATTCAGAGCTATATGTGGGAGTTTGTTGGTTGTCTTTCATTGGGGGAGACTTGTTTTGCATTTCTTGGTACTTATATGTTTTTCACATCTAGTGTTGTCGACAATGCCAAAGGGGGAGATTGTTGGCCATTTAGTGGAATTGATTATATGTTGCATTGATGTTTTGTCATTGATGCCAACACTAGTTGTTTGGGTTCTTTACCAGTACCCTTCTGGTCCTAGTAGGTTAAGTGGTTTCTGGTTAACTTGGATCCGACATGATCTAGTAGGTTGCGTTATAGTCTGGTGATGAAATCAGCTTCTTCATGATACTTATACTCATATTTGGTCAGTTATTTTTGGTCTGGTGATTGGATGCTATCCTGCTTGCTTAGAAGATTGATTTCTAGTTTCGGCGAGGGTTTCACCGGCAAAGCTTTTGATGGAGATCTTTGATGAATTGCATAAGTGGTATTGCTACAACTTCTGATGGAGTTTCAGGATGTTGTTGGTGATCATGTTTGAGACTTTGTGGTTGAAGATCATTGTTGAAGCGTTTGGACCTATACTTGGTCTCGGTTGATCTAGGTTATGGACCGACTTTAATGTAATGTGTGGATAGGACCTATTATTGTATTTTTGGGATGTCTTATGTGTTGATATTATTTGCTTGGTCTAAGGCTGACATGGTTTGTAATTATGTAATCGGTTTATTAACTGGTGGCCAACTTGATTGTTTATGGTCAAGGGTTTTGTACAAATAGATGTAAGATCTCATTGTAAATCATCATGGTTATTATTAGAGGTCATGGTCAAGGAATGTAATTTATGAATAATGTAATATCATTCAGGAAGAGGAGTTGGTTGATCATTGGAGATCGAATTGGGTTTATGTAAGAGGATTTAGTCCTTTGGTATTGAGCTTAACCAGAACTATACTCAGGCATAGGAGATACTATCTTTTGTAGTTCAACATTTCTCCGGATTGTAGTCTGGATTTATATATAGTCAGTGAGGCTCCTTTTGTGATGAGCAGTGCACTCTAGGCTATTGGCCTTCTTGCATGTGTAGGCCCCTCAATTTTAATTCACATACTTACTGTAGAAGTATTATCTAACTGTGGGTAGGCTTCCCACCGTGGTTTTTCCCATTACCGGGTTTTCCACATATAAATCTTGGTGTTATGTGGATGGCTTTTATTCTATGATTATTGTTTGTGCTTATTTGGTTTAACTGCTATTCTGGTATTAATGTTTTGGGTTTCAGTGTTAAAGTTTAAAATTGCTAATGGTTCTTGTAATATGTGACCACTGATTCACCTCCCCCCCTCATAGTTGTCTTTCGGTATTTGAACTGTCTAACATGCTTGGGGTCAAACTGTTGAACACCTTGATACATTTTTTAATGATGGCATGCTCTTTCAATTTTTGGGAGTGACTGAGTATGCACCATATTATCATCAAGTTTTGAATACAGTTTGTCAGTTGGACTCAAGGCTATTTTGGGGAAGAGGGGATCTATAAGGAAGTTAAGTAGCGAAACAAATTCCTACACTAACCTTGAGTGGAGGATAATGTAAAAAAATTTACAGATCATTACAGTAGTTATAGAAACTTAACAAAAATAATAAAAATATCATGCATACCACAACACAACAACACGGTGATTTACATGGGGAAAACCCTTTCAGGAGAAAAACCCCACACTCTAAAAGCAGCTCAATATATTATTTAGTAATCAATAACATATTACAATATACTTGTAGAGAAATCTCTTCATATGAGTACCACTAATCAGAGGCTCGGAGGTAACTCAATAGCCATAAGAATCTTTTTTATACAACCTCTATCTCATGCACCTCATATATAGGAGATACAATACAAGAAACCGTCAAATGGTATTACAAAACCATGGGCTAAAACCACCCAATAAAGTAGAGTCAACCTTATCTCCCTTCTAGATGCCCTATGATGTGTTTAAACACACATCAAAATGTGTCCCTCCCTTTTATAGCTCATTTATGTGTCCGATACATTTTATATTTCATATTTCAAGAGTACAAACTTCTAAAGGCCATAACTTGAGAACTGCGTGTCCTATTGACGAACTGTTTGAAGCACCGAAAAGCTCACGAAGTGCTCTATTTTGTCGTAAGAAGATAAACCACTTATGCCAATTTTTCAAGGTTCTTTGGGGCCTCTAAAGTACTCAAAATTAATTTTAATCCTTTCATTGCACCCCTCAAAAATAAAAAGCTTTAATATCTTCAAAACTAGTTGTGATCTTGTGACATAACTTTACCAAAATGCCTATCTAGCCAACCAAAATCTTCGGGGATAACATTGCACCATGTCATCCCCAAATGAAAACTTAGTGTTGGTCCTCATGACTAGAATGACAACTAGATAATAAAACACAATTCAGAGATTGGACATCCTTGAATAGCTATCTTTCCTATAGCAAAGGCTCATTTACTTATTGACCATGGACGTAAACTTGAAACGGGCCAGCAATGTATGTGCACCAAGTTCATATCGCAACCACTCTATCCTACTACAGGAAAGGAAATTATCTAAGGTAAACATGAAAAATCATAATGAACTGATACTTAATCATAATTCACAACTGAAAATAACTTAAGCAACTACTACCAAATGATAATGTTCTAGCAAGCGGATAGAAACTACTATGTCGTTGTGGCTACAGGAACAAACATAGGAATTGTTTCCAGTGGTTGCAGGAACATACAATTTCTGAGATAACAACTATTGCAAGATAGAAACTAACTGGAAAACACAAAGGATTACTCACTAAGTGGGTCCCCTTGAGTGAGTATATCCAAAACTTTCAGATTACAATTGTTAAGCTCAAAATCACATTGATCTCTTTATTCCAAATTGACTATGAAAATACATAAGTCTAAAAAAACTGAGTATTACAAATATTATGGTTGTTCTCTTTTGTCCCCGAGAGGAGATATAGACCTGTTATTTATATGGAAACTTATAATAGATTCCTAACTGATCAACCACATTTCTACAACATAGGCGAACGGGTTTTATTATACTAAAGAAGAAGTCAGCACAGGAAAATAGAACAACATTTGTCCTGCAGCTAAGAAAATATAGCATGACTTGCTTCCTAGATCTAAGCTCCACTAAGAATAGTTATAAATATATCATCAATCATTCTTCTGAAGAACTGGTCAAGTGGTTTTGATCACTGGGTTTGCATTGTGCTGACATGCTTGGTGTTCCTTTAAACTGCCACTTAGTCTTTCCTTCTCCTTTGTCGATCCTGCATCATGATGTTAACATGCACAACAAACATGTGTATATACTAATGCTAACCTGACATAAATTAAACCATACTTAAGATTGATTTAGATATTTACAGAGATAAACCATTTAAAAACCATTATATGACAACCTTAAGTATCAGAGAAATTAGTTCCAGAAACACTTAAAATGTATCAACTAGGAGAGTATCATAATCCAAATATCATCTAATCACAAGACCTAGGCTGGAATACTATAACAAAAATCTATCAAAATAGAGTCATTATTTAGGCTCATCATCTCCCCCCAACATAACTTCTTGCTGATGGACTCTAGCAACAGGAAAATTTTGAATTGTGGCATTGATTCTGAAATTGCCAGGGGTAACCTGCCCAGAACCTCCTAGAGACAAACTCCAATTGAATCTTTTCATCTTCTCCAATCGCGTCCACCTAGTATGTTCTGCTGCTTCACTATATGGTGGATCATTATCCCTGCATCTCATTAGTGGCCATAGGAGTATTGGAGGCTGAAAACTAAGAGGCAACCAATGTCTTCCTTTCATTCTTCCCAAGTGCATATATTTGGGTACTCTCTTCAGTGTTGCATGATAGTTTTGTAAGGAGTGTGGCTCAGATTGCTTCAACTCATCTGACAGGCTATTCCAACGCTGGACCAAATGTCCTATTACTATATGTCCTTCCCTTGTAGCCATTTTCTCATATTCTTTATACACCTATTCTCTTAAGGGAAGAATGTCTTTTGCGAAATCTGGCTGATATACAATCTTTTGTCAGTCAAAATAAAGTCTTCTTGGCTCTCTTGATTCAGCCCTTAATGGCAGTGAAAGGTCAAGTTCTTCCTTTCTATGTATATGGAACTTCTCTCCTCTTGCAATTTCATTTTACAACCATGACATGAGATCCCTTAACTAGATATCTCCAATGTAGAGGAGAGGGTTCCAATCAACATCATCAGGAACAACGTAGTTGTGTAAATAAAATTCACATAGCAGATTCTTAATGGTTGTAGGAGATGTTTGATAAACATAATAGAATTCCTCAGGTGTCTGCAATGAGGGACTTAGATCCCTGACAATTCTCATCATCTAGAAACAAATATGTTGTTCCTTTAAATACATAGAGTAAACATGAGGAGGTGCTCAGCATTGCATTAGCCACCTCTTCCACCTTAGTTTTAAGTTGAGCAATCTCCTCATCTTTTTGTTCAATAATCTTCTTCTGGTGGTTAATTATTCATTACATTTCTGCTTTCTCCAATTCCCATTCCTGGTAAAGGGTGAGTGCTACTGCATGACTGGTAAGGGAAGTAGGTGGTCTATGAATAGGTGCCCGAGGCTTCATCTTTTCAACTCTGCTTCCTACTTCAATAACCTATTCTACAACGGATTCTAAACTATCAAGCCTATCAAAACCTACTTCTCCCTACAACTACTCATCAATGTTCTGCAGTTCTTCTTCTTCATGCAGCTGCTCATCAATATTTTGCAGTTCTTCTTCTTTATCTTTTTCATCTTCCCTTTGAATTTCCTTAGGCAGAGAAGAAGGAACATCATTATGGGGTGAGTTGTGTGGCTCTTGTTATGGAGAATCAACCAGAATGGTGACATTTGGTTCCACCGATTGTTCCTAATCTTTAAGCTTTTTCCGGAGCCTACCACTGCTTCTCCAAGATTTTCCTTTAGTGGTTGCAGGACTGCTTCATGTAGCTAATTCCTCAGCTACTTTAGTGGTTGCAGGAGAAACTATTTTTGTGACTTTCCTTTTCTTGGCAATAGGAGAGGTTAAATCCCCACTTTTACTTTTCTCCTCCTTATTTTCAATGTCAATCTATTTCTCTTTGCCTTTTTCCTTTTGTTTGGTAGTCGTATTTTTCATTAGGTTTTGAGAAGGAACCCCTGTTGTAGCTTTTTCTTGTAAGGGTTCCTCTACTGTAGGAACATTTCACTCTGGTGATATCCTGGAAGATGAGGGTTCAATAGGGGAACCAAGTTTTTCAAGATTTTCAAAATTTTCCCACTCTTGAGATGGAAGCGGTTCCACTGGACCCACATTATCTATCCTAAACCTTCTAATTTCAACAAATTCATTCCAAGACATTGAAGAGACATCTCTTAAAGATCTTTCAACCAACAACTTAATTAGACAATGATAAGAAACAAAGTGAGGCCTACCTTTCTAGGTTTCTGTTGTGCTTATGGAAAGAAGGTTGTACAATATGTTTGGAACATTCATCCTTCTCCCATGGCATAGATGACTTAGAAGCTTGAAATGATGGGAATGTAGACATGAGAACCTTCCTTCACAAGTTAAATGCTTCAAAACATACAATGCTACTGCTCTCCATTCAGGTAGAAGAGATTCTCATCTAGCTCCCTATCATGTAAACTTTGCGCTTGCACTACGTGCATCCTTAGATTCAGGGTACTTTTCTCCATCTGTTGGCAACCCAATTACTTCTGCAATCCATTCCTCTATCACCACAACTCTCAAACCTTTTACTTGGGCTTCTCCATCTGAAAGTGTGCGAGTAAATTCCCTTGCAATTTCCTCATTAAACTCAATCAGCTTCAAAAAATAATCCAGCCACCCACTATTGCGGAATACTGGCTCACATTCTTAGTCTTGAAGAAGGATTTCATGAATTGTTGGTTCATGACGAATAGGTGGACCACCCATTGCAGCAATAACACTTTCTACTTACCAATGGCATAAATTTTCCCAATTCTACAACTGAAATATACTCAATATGCTCTTATTTGTTCGAAACCCCGCTGCAATTCTAAAATAACTCTAGGCAGACAAAAGGACAAAGTACAAAATATCACCTCAAACCAAAAATTTGAAAAATTAAAACTCAATCTACGATGACATAAGAATTATCTACTAGAGTAATTCTCATCATACTCCCCCCCCCAACCTAAGGTTTAACAGGTGTCCACACATGCGGAGGAGGACCGAAAAGGACACTATGCAAAATATCATAATGATAGTTAATATGGTTTAATTATATACATGTAGAAAAAATAAATACACATGAGCATACCTTACATCGTGCAATAATGACTGCAGCTAAACAAATTTATTATATAGGATATTGAGCCGCCATGCACATAAAGCGAGGTGGAAATGAATGAAGAGAGTGGAAAGAAATGAGTGGATGCAAAAATGGAATATTTATTGCACATAAATGTACTTCCACCGGATATGGAAGTATTTATTATGAGCATGTAGAAAATATTTAGGAGAAAGAGGTAACGACAAAGCCGTTGCCTATTACTATAGGAATCTCAGGATTTTCTGGCGTGGAGAACTACTGTAGAAATTCGTCAGTGTTAAGAGGCTTGTGATACAGGCATAGACGATGACCATTTACTAACAATTGAATTTGACCAGATCAATTGTGGATAATCGTATGACACCATTAGAGAATGTTTAAATTACCTCATAAGGTCCTAACCAGCGTGTTTGCAATTTTCCCAAGTTGTCTTTATACCTAGAATCATAGAGAAGGACCCAATCACCTGGCTTGAATGATTTGTCTTTTATATAGCGATCATGCCACTTCATGTGCCGATTCTAAATTGTTTCTGTATGGTGTAGGGCTAACTTTCTTATTTCTTATAAGGCATTTAGCTACAGGAGCCTATCCTATTGTGCTGCAAAAAAGAGTCATATCCAAGGCAATGGTTGTTCTCAGGGTTTTATGTTCAAATTCCACAAGCATCATAGATTTTGTCCCATACACCATTTCAAAGGGTGCAAACCCTGTTGTTGTTTTCCAAGTAGTTCGATACGCCCATACTACTTCAAATAACCTTCTAGACCAATCCTTATAGTTAAGAGATACTATTTTGGTCAATATAGATTCAAGTTCCCTATTAGTGATCTTTGCTTGTCCATTCACCTGAGGATGGTAGGGAGTGGATTTTCTATGCCTTATATTATATTCATTAACCAGGGCAGTGATCAAAGTAGAAGTGAATTATGCCCCTTTATCTATCACAATCTCTCTGGGAACTCCATACCGAGTAAAGATCTCTTCATATAAAAATTTTGCTACCTTATTATCCCTGACATGCTTGAATGCTTTGACTTTAACCCACTTTGTGACATAGTTGGTACATACAAGAATGTATGACCAACCATTTGATGATGGATCAATTGGCCCAATAAAGTCTAAGCCCATTTGTTAAATGGTGTAACAACCACTTGTCGATGTAAAGACATTTCATCAGACCGAGTTGGTCTTCCCATTCGCTGACATCTGTCACATTTCCTGGTATATTTTACTACATCCTTGTGAAAAGTTGGCCAATAATACCCTATAGTCAATATCTTGAGGGTTGTTATCTTGGCAGCAAAGTGACCTCCACAAGGCTCATCATGATAAGCATGAAGAATATCATAAGTTTCATCTTCTCTAACACATCACCTCATAACTTGATCTAGTCCTATATAAAATAAGCAATCTCCTATCCATGAAAAGTTGAAACTCTTTTCTACCAGCAACCTTTTTTCCTTTGGCGAGAAATGAGGAGGGATCTTGTTAGTTGCTAAGTAGTTATCTATGTCAGCATACCATGGAATTTTCACATTAATTGAAAACAAATAGTCATCTAGAAAAGAATCATCAATGGCTTTAGGACTGTTTGGTGTTTGAATTTTGGACAAAAAATCTGCCACTACATTTTCTTTACTTGGTTTGTCTATGGCAGTGATGTCAAATTCCTGCATTAACAACAACCATCTTGCCAACCTACCTATAACGGAAATTTTATTCATGAGGTACCTGATGGCTGCATGATCAATATGCATAAAGGTTTGATAACCAATGATATAGTGCCTGAACTTTTTGAGGGTATAGATAATAGTTAACATTTCCTTTTCAATGACAGTATAATTTAGCTCTTGTCCTTGTAAATTTTTGTTGATATAGTAAATTGAATTCTCCAGAACTCCTTGCTTTTGCCCCAAAACTACTCCTATTGCAAAATCTGATGCATCTATATGAATGTGAAAAGGAAGAGACCAATCAGGTCCTTTAAGCACAAGGGCCTAGGTTAAGGCTCCTTTAAGTTTAGAAAATGCCTCTTCACATGTTGTTGTCCATTCAAACTCAGCATCTTTTGTTAAGAGAGAATACAGAGGTCCTGCCATTTTACTAAAGTCCTTGATAAATCTCCTATAGTACCATGCATGGCCTAAAAAACTTCTTACATCCTTTTTTTTTGCAGGGGCAGGAAGAGCAAGTATTACCTCAATTTTGGTTGGATCAACTTGAATACCTGATTGAAAAATACGATGCCCCAACACTATTCCTTCTTGCACCATCATGAAGCATTTTTCATTGTTTAGGGATAAATTATGATCCTCACACCACTGCAACACTTTGGCAAGATTTTTCAATGCTTCCTTAAAGGTGGCTCCATAAGTAGTAAAATAATCCATGTAAATTTCCATACAATCATGGGATATATCTGAAAATATATTGAGGACAACCCTTTGAAAGGTTGCAGGAGCATTACATAAACCAAAAGGGAAAATTGAATAGGCATATGTTCCCCAAGGGTAGGTAAAGGTGGTCTTTTCCTGGTCTTTTGGAGCTATTATAATCTGATTATAACTACTAAACCCATCCAAGAATCAAAAGTATTGCTTGCCAGCTAGAAAATCTAAGACCTGATCTATGAATGGAAGTGGAAAGTGATCATTTTTGGTAGCAGTGTTGAGCTCCCTATAGTCCACACAAAATCTCCATTTCCCTCCTTTCTTTGAAACTATAACCAGGGGAGAAACCCATTGACTGTCTAAAATAGGATAAATGAATCTTGCATTAAGAAACTTTTGTAGTTCCTCCTTAACTATTTTCCTTAGGGCGGGATTAATCATTCACTGAGGTTGTCTAGTTGGTTTACAATCTTCTTTGATATAAATCCTATGGGTACAATGTAGGATTTAATCACTTCATGTCATGATAATCCCATGCGAAGGCTTGTTTTTAGGCTTTGAGTAATTCTCTTAATGAAAACCATTGATATGTTGTTAGTTGGCTATTGACATTCAGATTCCTTCCTGGGGAAACTTCTATTTGAGTGACTGACTCAACATTAGATATTTCAGATAAATAAGAGGTTTGGATTTCCTGTGGTAATAATGTATGAAATATGTTTGTGGATGCAGGAGAATCTAAAGAGCTTGTAGATGGAAGAAGAGAATGCAAAGGACTTGCTGGTATACTAGATGACTATTGAGTTGCTCCATAATGATTTCCTATGATGTTAGACAATACCATATCATCTTCTTGAAGTTCTATCAATGGTTCCCTGGTTAACATCATTAGTTGTTGAACATAATTACTTTCCTCCGCTTCTTCTCCTATAACTAGCCATACTACTTGCTCTTGATCAAGTTGTGGTTGTGCTGGAGAATAAAGTACAAGAGTTTTAGTAGTAATACCATTTGAAATGGTCATGTCTCCTGATCTACAACCTATGTATGCATCAACTGTAGCAAGCCAAGGTCTTCCCAAAATGATTGGATATCCACCCAATGTTGCCTTAGGAGAGAGTATTATAAAATCAGCTAGATATTCTTAAGAATCTAATATGACAACAATATCTTCAACCGTTCCTTCAGGCCGGATAGTAAAGCTATCAGCAAGCTACAGGACCATTGGGGTAGATCTAAGACTAGTAATGCTAAGTTGCTGCATGAAATCCTTGGTCATCACAGTTATGGGTGCTCCTAAGTCTATCAAGGAATTTTTAATTTGAGTTCCATTAATAACTACCTTCACAATAGGACTACCTGGGTCAAAATATTTAGGGACGGCAATTTTTCCTAACATAATATCAGCCAATTGCCCTACTACATGCACTATTTTTGGGTCCTTTTTCTTGCGCCCATGTTTTTTCAAACATGCCTCTTTAATAGATTTTCCATATATGGGAATATCCTTAATATCTTGAAACAGTGGAATCTTTACACATATATGTTTTAATTGATCAATAAGATCAAAAGCTATGCCATCCTGCTGCCTAGACACTTCTACATGTAATCTTTGAGGGAATGGGGGATTTCTAATAGGTGTATCTGGAGTCTTAGACTGTCGTACCTACTCAGGATTTCTAGATTGATCATGTGTAGTGTCCTAAGCAATCTCCTCAAATGGTAACTCTGTTATAACTGGAGGAGATGGGGTAGCCAAAGTTGTTCCTGACCGTAAGTGAATATCACTTATATCGAGAGAATATGCAGGATACTGATTAGGATGAGTTGAAAAAACTTGTTGTTGTTGTTGGGGTTTGTTATTTGGATTTGGTACATGTTGTGTTGGCAGTTGAGTTGGCTTGGGTGGAGTAGCATTAGGAGATGGTGGCATTAAAGCTGGTTGTTGGGACTGTTGTTGTGGCTGCAGGAAACCTGATGATTGGTTTTCCCATTGCTGACCTCCTCTCCATTATGGTGACTTTTTCGAGTTACCTTGAGGTGGTGACCAATTCCCTTGTGGTTTCTCCCATTAAGATGAAGGACTCTGATAATTGGGCCAAGGGTTTTGAGAGTTATTCCAAGACAAAGAAGTATAATTTCCAAAATATTGGGAGTATGGAGGTTTCCACTGATTATTTTGTATATTGAAATTCATATAAGGATTAGAAAAAGACAATGGATCTTGTGGAATACCTTGTCTTGGAGGCCAAGGCCTTCGTTGTGAAACATAAAAGAGTTGTTCATCATCTCCATAGATTGGCTTGAAATCTGGGGAAGCTTGTTGGCTGTCAATTTTAGCTAGGAGTTTATATTTACAATCCCTCTTCTTTTGCCAACAATGAGGACAAAACTCAGCAAGCATGGCCTTTGCTTCATCATGCTTCTTTCTTGCTTGAAGTATATCCAACTGAGTAGCCATATTGTTAATAATATCTTCCTTAAAGTCCTTTAACAAATGAGGTATCTCCATTCTTGATACCGTTGTAGATGCCTTTGCAATTGAAGAACCAAGCCTATAGTGTCTTCCCTTCTTGGTTGAGGCTCTGGAATATTTTTGAAAAATTTGCCTAATGTCATCCCATTGAACTTGAGTAATGTCTCCTCCTCCCATGAGGTCTAATGAGTCAACATAGTCTTCATTGATTCCCCTTAGAAAGATCAACTTCATGGATTCCTCACTCAAGGTGCTATGCTTGGATTTTCTGACACTAAACAAAAACCTCTCTAGATAATCTTCCAGGCTCTCATCTTCTTTTTGTGTCATTCAGAAGATATCATCACCATGTCAGTCCATTCCCCTGCAATAATATTTATACTTGTAGCGTCCTAAAATTGTGACACTTGCAATTTCGACCGCATTTGGGTCTTCACGATGGCGACGCAACACTGAACCTGAATGGAGACCCCAAAACTTGTTCACAACATCAAAAACTGCATTTTTCCAGCACCCTGGCCTGATCCTCCTTGCACCCTGCTGTCCCGGGAGGTGGGACCAGAGCACCCAGTACCCTGGTCCTTTAGGACTAGGGCACCCAGCGCCCTGGTCCCTGGCCCTATTTTGGGCCCGGTCTCCTATGGGACTTCGGGCCTTTTTGTTTGCAATTTGGAAAATAACATTTCCTGGTCGGCCTAAGGTCGGGAAAATCAGTCTTTTAACCCTAATTGGCAAGTATAAAAACTACATTTCCTCTCCCATTTGGGGAGGAAGGACATATGTGTACAAGACGTGGAAACGATACTAAAACATTCAAGCATTCAAGCATTCAAGCATTCAAACATTCCTTCAAGCAATTGATCATTCTAAGTCTCCATTCAAGGCTAAGTGTTGCATTCAAGACAAGGATTCAACCATTGAAAAGGAGATCACATGCTACAACATACAACATACAACAAACAACAACATCTATACCTTCGCATATAAGGATACAAACATCCTTACAACAAGGTACTAGTACTTGTTTTACATTACAGTCATTTACATTTACAACATTTCTCATTTCTTGGTTAATTCCAAAACCGGGGTTTGACCTAAGGGCAAACCCCTAATCCCTAACCCCCCAATCGTCTTCACTTTTATGTGTGTAGGTTGCAGGTATGCGGCTGAAATTGAAGATCTGGAATCCTTGTGCAGAGACGAACAGATCCCCCTTCGTTTCGCGGATTTTTTGGAGGACCGTGTGCACGTCGGGCGCCATTGTCCCGTCAACTTTCGCTCAAATTTGTAGAATAGCACCGTTCTGACATTTTACTACTAATTCCAGGTCCGTAGCTTCATATCATATCCCTATCTCTATTTATAAGCGAATCTTTCTCACTTTACATGTATTCCTAGCTTAATCATTCTATCTACATTCTTTACAAAAGAGGGTAGCCTTGCTATCACAACCCTTGAAACTCATATAGAATCCAATCTTGCATTGTGTGGGATTGGATCTTGTGGGTTTCAACCCCTCTTTTGAATGTAAAGTCCCTCCTAAGTGAAAACCATCAACCCTAGTGACCTCCCTTCTCTCTCCTTGGAGTTGGAAGAGGGGAGAGCAACTAGGGTTTGATTTTTCCGCTTTACATTTTGGTGAACCCGACGTGAACATCCTTTCTAATTATTCATAGTTAGATCTGAAAATTGGATTCCTTGATTACATTTCCATGTTTGATCTTTTGCAAAATTTTAGAGTTTAATTGCATAAAAACCCTAAATTTTCTTTTTAAGTAATTGAACTTGTGAAATGTTTAATTGTTAATGCTTGTTTCAGATCTGCCCTTCTATTACAAATTATCAATTCATATTTGTGCTTTAATTTTGAAAATTAAGTGGTTAAGTGTCAAAACCCTAATTTTTGAAACCCTCTTGATTCAACCTTTGTCCGACAATTTCACTGATCAAAACATCTCCAAATCAGCTGTAACTTTGGATTCCGCAATAAAATCACAATATCTTTCATCCCTGAAAATTTGGAAAAAAGTTGCGAGGACCGTGTGCACCCTGAGCGCCATCGTCCCCGACATTTTTTCCGAAATTTTGGGAGCTAGATCTTACTATATTTTTCTGCTAAAATCCAGAATTTTGGCTGATTTTATCAATTTTAACACTTTCAAAATTACAGTCAAAGTTGGTCTAGCGATTGCTTGGATTGAGGCTTCTAATCATTCAAAAATTGTTGAAATTAAAATTTGTGTCAAAATTGTGTTTCTTACAGTCCTAAATCTGAAAAGTGTGTTATCATTCATTCGAAATTTCAGTGATTTATTCAAATTTTTGCAATTTGTGACTTTTGAAATTAAGTGCTTAATTACAACAACTTTGATTTTCGCTTTCAAAATTGAATTTTGTGTGAAATTGAGTCAACTTTCAAATTTCAAAACTTGCATTGCTTTTGGTATTCCCTCTAAAATCATAAAATTCAAAATTTCAGTTTCCCTCTCTTTTTCAAAATTCAAATTTTGCATTTTTCGACAATCTTGGTAGGGTTCAATTTTGAGATTGCAACTTTAATTTGGCCTATCTACAGATCGTAAAATCACTCAATTTTTTCAAGTTAGCTGTAAAATCATCATAACTTTCATCCCTGCAAATTTTGAAAAAAGTTGCGAGGACCATGTGCACCCCGAGCGCCACGGTCCTGGACATTTTTTCTGAAATTTCGGGAGATTGTCCTGATTGTATTTAACAGCTTAAATCTAGAAGATTGGCTGGTTTTACTAAAATTTGCTACCTCTAAAATTCAAAATCTTCTCTCTTTCTTTAGTGCATGAGTTTTACAACAATAAGCCCTACCTACACTATTCCCGTTAGACGAAGCCTTAGAATTAAGTCTTTCCAAGGTTTAATTACTGAGGAGATGGAACCTAATTTGAATGGCCTTTTTAACGAGGACATGGGTAATTCCTCTAATCCTCTTAATGATGAAGAAGCTCTCCATGAGGTTTCTGTAGAACAACTTTCAAAATTGGATAACTAATTTGACGATTTTCGACAATGGATGTCTCAAGAATACCCTGATAGTCAAGCTCTTCCTTTAATTGAGGGCCTAAAACGTATGCTTCAAAGTGATAAGAATGGAATTGATATTTTGCGTGGTATTGCACACATTGTGGATTCAAATGTGATGCCTATGAAGAGTTGTGCCGAAACCTTAGGTTATACACAACCTCCTATTCAAGTTAATCATTCTATTCCTTTGACGACTCCTATTGCTAGTATACCTACTTTTACATCAAACATAATGACTACTTCAATACAAGACATTCCTCCTATGATCACTAATCATGGGGGCAATCCTTCTTCTTCAATTAACCCTCTTCCTTCATTCAATCCAACTTCTTCATTCATTCCTTCAATGAGTGTTCCTCTTGTATCTCCACAAATGAACATGATGCAAGGGGGCAATTCATTTAACCCTTCCATTCCTCCTTGTAGTGTTCCCCCTATCCAATCATCTCCTATGACTAACTATCATAGTGTCCCACCACCTTACTCTCTACCTTCTTTCAATAACATAACACCTCCATCACAATCTAACACGTCTAATATGAACTCTTCGACTGAAGCGACCATTAACAATCTTGCACAAACTGTCTCTTCTTTACAGCAACAAATTGCCTCTATGAACCAATCTAAGTTTAGTGTGCCCACATTTGATGTTGCGAGCCCACTTTCTCTTGACATTGTTCGAGCTATCCCCCCTAAACATGTTGAAATTCCGCACTTGGAACTTTATAATGGTAAGGGTGATCCTCTAACACATGTTAAGACCTTTCAAACAATATGTACTGATTTTGCTTATGACCAAAGGTTGCTTGCAAAACTGTTTACTAGAACATTAAGAGACAAAGCCCTACAATGGTATTGCTCGTTGCCTTCCTTTTCTATTACTTCTTTCGAACAACTTGCAAATGCTTTCATTCAACAATTTCAAAACAATATAAGTCCTAAAGTTACTTTGATTGATTTAATGCATTGTAAACAAGGTGTTAAAGAAAAAGTGACTGATTTCATTGGTAGATATAAGCATTTGTATGCTCAAATTTCTTTTCCAGTGCCTGACAATGATATTCAAAGAATCTTTATTTCTGACTTACAAAAAGATATTCGAGACAAACTCCTATTTTCTGAGTTTACTTCTTTCCAACAGTTGTGCGCAACTCTTCACAATTATCAACTGACTGTGAGTCAAATGGAACAATCACATCCTATGGCTCCGAGTGATAAGGGTGATAGTAGTCAACAACCATTTGGGAAGTTTAAACCGAACAGAGAGTCCATTAAATTTAATGAAAACATCATCAACAACAATGTGAATGCAGCATCAGGTGTGTCTCCTATTTCTAAGTTTTTCAAGAAAGAAAGAAAGTTTACTCCTTTGAATGAATCATTGCATAGTATTATGAATAAGTTATTAGAACAAAATGTGCTTACTCTTCCTCCTATAAGGCAAATTGATCCTGCAAAGATAAATTCACCTTATTTTGATAACAAATCTTTTTGTCAATTTCATCGTCAACCTGGGCATGATACTGAAAAATGTTTTGCTTTAAAGGGTAAAATTCAAGATTTGATTGATAATAATACTATCTCTGTTTCTGGAGTGAATGATAAAGGCAATACATCTATAGCTCCTCCTAACCAAAATCTTCAGATTTTTACTGATCCATTACCTTCTCATACCTCTAATGCGATCGATACTACTAATTCCTCTGTCTCACCTGATGATCTTGTGTCTATGACTCCAAATGTGATTAACTTTGTAGAGTAGCAAAAAATCCCTAAAGAACTTTCCATCACCTTTGATTCTAGTGAAACTATCAGGGCACCTGATGGTCCGTTATATATAGTTGCAAAAGTAAAAAATACACCTTGCCATGGAGTGCTTATTGATCCTTCTTGTATGGTTAATATCATTACTGAAGAATTTCTTTTTACTTTGCAATTGAATCAAGTAAAATATGATGAAACAGATGTGGTTGTGAAATTATTTGATGCATTTTCTTCTCCTGCAATTGGTTCTATTACATTACCTATTGAAGTTCATAACAAATCCCTTGACGTGAACTTTTCTATTATTCCATCTTCCGAACAATTTCGTGTGAAGCTTGGCTATCCTTGGCTATCTTCCATGAAAGCTATTGCTTCTCCTATTCACAAGTGTTTGAAATTTCCCCATAATGGTGAAGTTGTTACTGTCAATCATAGTCTCTTTAAACCAGCTAAAAGAACTTCTAGCGTTCCTATTGATTACTTTTGGCCTAAACAATTCCAATCTCTTCCTCTGCGAAGTGATCATCTTTTCAAATCTTATCAAAAGTGGAAAAAAGATATGATCCTATCTCTAAGTGAACCTAGAACACCCAAACTTGACATTCCTATCATTCTTGAGAAGGAAGTTCTTCCTTTGAAAGATAAAACTAATGTCTTTCCTCAAGAAGATTCCTTACCCATTCCTATGGATGTGACTATGCCTATATCTAATAAACTTCCCAAAAGTAGACCTATCCCTCCTCGTCATGATGGACTTGGTCTCCTTCCAAAACCAAATATTCCTCCCTTATATGGAGCAGTTCCTCCTCCTTCCTCTTATGGAGAGAAGAGACCTTCCTCTTCTCCTATTGTTCAGCCTAAGAGACCACAACCTAAACACCCAAGTGATAAGGATGAGAACATTCCTCCTCCTCAATCTTTGCAACTTCCTACTAAGACTAGACGAAATCGTTCTGCATGTGAACGCCGACGAAAGCGTCGTCTTAGAGCTCAGGAAGCTGCTTCTCAAACTTTGCAATCCCCAAAAACACCTTCAACAAGCATTATTTCATTTTCTCCTCAGCCGGAAATTGAGCCAAAATCTCCTAAACATAAGATGCATGATGGTCTTGATCCAATGCGAGTTAAAGACCCTATTTTTATAAATCTTGATGATGATATAGATGAAAATGTTACTTCTCTTGCTTCTAATAGTGAATATGAACTTGTTGATATTGATAACCATTTATCTAATGAATTTTCTAAAGCACTTATCCTAGCTCCTAGACAAGAACAACGTGGCTCGGAACATGAACATAGCCCTTGTTTGGATCTTGTGATAGCTCCATCTGTTGTGTTGGATGTTCCTCCTCTAGCATGTTCCCTGCCTTCCCGAAACATTGATCAGCAAGATTGGGGGGTAGATGATGTGCTAGACTAGTTTCATTAGCATAGCAGATTCTCTCCTCCTCTATTTCTTTTGTTACTTCTTCTATATGTTACTCTCATTCTTCTATTTGTTGTCCTTAGTGTTGTCTACTTGAGGACGATGCAAAACATTGAGATCTCTCGATCTCTCTCATGTTGACTCAAAAGACACATGTGTTCCCTTCTTCTAGGTGACCTTCCTTGATTGGGGAATGAAGAACAATTATGCATACATACATATGATATACATGAATTATCATACAGCATACTGACCCCGATGAAAGCGAAGTCACCTTGTGCTTTGTCTTTTGTGTCTATTATCCTTGGGCTTATCTCACACTTGGGGGCTAAATCCTTGCGATAATGTGCTCCTTTCTCATTTCTTATATGTATCACTACCTTAAAGCAATCACCCCCGGTGAGGCGTGTGCGATCGCTTTAACGTAGGGGGGCATACATCCCGTTCATATCTTTTCAAGATACTTGAAAATTTCTTGACAAATTTTGCCTTGAAATTTTTTGATATCTTTCTTGCATGACTCATAGTGAGGGAATCTTACTACTGACAGTCATGGTTCTCCCTCGTGATCTTCCCTTTTACTTTGTCAATCGAAGTCGTAAGATCCTTAGTCCACTGGGGGCTTGGTGTATCTTGCCTCCTTGACGTGGTGAAAGTTTTTCAATGTTGTTTCCTTGTACTTTACCGGAAGTATGAAGCGTATGCTTATACTCCCGCTAAAGTGGGGGCTAAATGTAGCATCGTAAAATTGCGACACTTGCAATTTCGACCGCATTTGGGTCTTCACGATGGCGACGCAACACTGAACCTGAATGGAGACCCCGAAACTTGTTCACAACATCAAAAACTGCATTTTTCCAGCACCCTGGCCTGATCCTCCTTGCACCCTGCTATCCCGGGAGGTGGGACCAGAGCGCCCAGCGCCCTGGTCCCCCAGGACCATGGCGCCCAGCGCCCTGGTCCCTGGCCCTATTTTGGGCCCGGTCTCCTATGGGACTTCGGGCCTTTTTGTTTGCAATTTGGAAAATAACATTTCCTGGTCGGCCTAAGGTCGGGAAAATCAGTCTTTTAACCCTAATTGGCAAGTATAAAAACTACATTTCCTCTCCCATTTGGGGAGGAAGGACATATGTGTACAAGACGTGGAAACGACACTAAAACATTCAAGCATTCAAGCATTCAAGCATTCAAACATTCCTTCAAGCAATTGATCATTCTAAGTCTCCATTCAAGGCTAAGTGTTGCATTCAAGGCAAGGATTCAACCATTGAAGAGGAGATCACATGCTACAACATACAACATACAACAAACAACAACATCTATACCTTCGCATATAAGGATACAAACATCCTTACAACAAGGTACTAGTACTTGTTTTACATTACAGTCATTTACATTTACAACATTTCTCATTTCTTGGTTAATTCCAAAACCGGGGTTTGACCTAAGGGCAAACCCCTAATCCCTAACCCCCCAATTATCTTCACTTTTCTGTGTGTAGGTTGCAGGTACACGGCTGAAATTGAAGATCTGGAATCCTTGTGCAGAGACGAACAGATCCCCCTTCATTTCGTGGATTTTCCGGAGGATCATGTGCACGTCGGGCACCATCGTCCCGTCAACTTTCGCTCAAATTTGCAGAATAGCACCATCCCGACATTTTACTACTAATTCCAGGTCCGCAGCTTCATATCATATCCCTATCTCTGTTTATAAGCGAATCTTTCTCACTTTACATGTATTCCTAGCTTAATCATTCTATCTACATTCTTTACAAAAGAGGGTAGCCTTGCTATCACAACCCTTGAAACTCATATAGAATCCAATCTTGCATTGCGTGGGATTGGATCTTGTGGGTTTCAACCCCTCTTTTGAATGTAAAGTCCCTCCTAAGTGAAAACCATCAACCCTAGTGACCTCCCTTCTCTCTCCTTGGAGTTGGAAGAGGGGAGAGCAACTAGGGTTCGATTTTTCCGCTTTACAATACTTATCCAAGAAGTTTATCTGCATCTCATCCTAGGTAGTGATTACATCTCTACCTAGACTCATAAACCATCTTAGAGCAACTTCTTTCAGAGGGACAAGGAATAACTTGAGTTTATGGTCATCAGTGGTATAGTCATAACTTCTACAGAGGATGTCAAATTCAAACAGAAAGGTATCTGGATCTTCTGTTACCAAGCCATGAAATTTTGGAAGAGAAGAGGCTATTATATTCTTCAAGTTTGCATTATCATGCTAGTCAGGAATAGGAAACTCAAATGTTGGGTTTGTAGGTGGAGGTGGAGGATTTGCTGTCATTGATCCCTAATAAAGAACCAAAGTTAAGATGTTTTGCTTAGGGGGTTCGTTTAAGAAGTCTAGGTCTCCTTCTGACAAATCAAAAACACCTTTATTTTGCACAAAGGTTTCTACAAAAGGGTTTACTTCAGGTGCTTGATTTGATCTTATGTCTCAAGTGGAATGTGAGGGAATAAATCTTCTTAATGCATCTCTTCTCCTTCTATGCATACAAATTTAATGAAGAACTTCAAAGAGCTAACTAAGAAAGCTTAAAACTAATGGTTACAACAGGTTCTTAGTTTGGCACCATCCCCGACAACGGCGCCAAAAATGTTGGTCCTCACAACTAGAATGGAAACTAGGTAATAAAACACAATTCATATATTAGACATCCTTGAACAACTAGCTTTCCTGTAGAAAAATCCCATTTACTTATCGACCAAGGACATAAACTTGAAACAGACCATCACTGTATGTGCACCAAGTTCATATTGCAACCATTCTATCCTACTGTGGGAAAGGAAATTCTCTTAAGTAAACATGAAAAATCATAATGAGCTAATACTTAATCAGAATTCACAACTGAAAATAACTTAAGCAACTATAACCAAATGATAATGTTCTGGCAAGCCGATAGAAACTATTCTGTCGCTGTCGCTACAGGAACAGACACATGAACTATTTTTAGTGGCTGCAGGAATAGACAATTGTCGAGACAACAAATATTGCAAGATAGAAACTAACTGGAAAACACAAAGGATTACTCACCAAGTGGGCCTCCTTGAGTGAGTATATCCAGAACTTTCAGATTACAATTGTTAAGCTCAAAATCACATTGATCTCTTTCCAAATTGACTATGAAAATACATGTCTAAAAAATTGAGTATTACAAATATTATGGTCATTCTCTTATGCCCCGAGAGGAGATAGAGACCATTTATTTATATGGAAACTTATAACATATTCCTAATTGATCAACCACATTCCTACAAAATAGGCGAACAGGTTTTATTATACTAAAGAAGAAGTCAGCGCAGGAAAATAGAACAACATATGTCTTGCAACTGAGAAAATATAGCATGACTTGCTTCCTAGTTCTAAGATCCACTAAGAATAGTTATAAATGTATCATAAATCATTATGTTGAAGAATCGATCAAGTGGCTTTGATCTCCTTCAATGCTTCTTTCCTTTGCCTGGGTCTGCATTGTGGCAACATGCTTGTTGTTCCTTTAAACTACCACTTAGTCTTTGCTTCTCCTTTGCCGATCCTGCATCATGATGTTAACATGAACAACAAACATGTGTATATACTAATGCTAACATGACATAAAATAAACCATACTTAAGATTTATTTAGATATTTGCATAGATAAACCATTTAAAAACTATTATATGACAACCTTAAGTATCAGATAAATCAGTTCTAGAAACACTTAAAAGGTATCAACTAGGAGAGTATCATGATCCAAATATCATCTAATCACAAGACCTAGGTAGGAATACTATAACAAAAATCTATCAAAATAGAGTCATTATTTAGGCTTATCACTTACTATAAATAGTAACCTCATGTAAATGCAAGGTTGAGACACCATTTTCCTAACATGATCCTTAACCAAAAAAAATGAAAAAGAATTAGAAAACAAATTATCTATAAGTGAAAACCTTTTTGAGGCACCTGTAGATTCTAAAAAAGTAAAAAAAAGGGTGTGTATTCTAGTGAAAACCTCTCTGAGGTGCTAGAAGATGAGGACTCCCCTCTTCCTCTCATAGACATATAGATTCTTGATAAATCCCCAATTCTCATTGATGAAACAAGAGAAGTTAATTTGGGAACTGTATAGAATCGTAGGATTACTTATGTAGTAGAATCTTTGTCGGATGAAGAGTTTCAAGTTTTCTTTCAGATCCTTCACTATGCAAATATGCCTGGGATTGATCTTGAGCTTGTTGTACATCACCTAGCCATTGATCAAATGTTAAACATGTTAAGAAAAAACTTCAAAAGATGCATCCTTGAATTTCATTATTGGTCAAAGAAGAATTGGAAAAGTTGTTAGAAGTCAAATTTATTTGACCTATTGACTATTCAAAATGGATTTCTAAAATGGAGCCTATTCTAAACCCAATGGAGCCATCTGGGTTTGTATAGATTTCAGAGACCTCAATAAAGTATGTTCCAAAGATGATTTTCTATTGCCTAACATTGATATCTTAATAGATTTGACAATAGGACATGCGATGCTCTCCCTTATAGATGGTTTCTCAAGTTATAATCAGATAAAAATTGCAGACAATGATCAGCATAAAACAACATTTACCATTCCCTGAGGAAATTTTTGTTATCTAGTTATACCCTCTAGTCTTAAGAATGCAGGTGCCACATATCAACATGCTATGACAAAATCAAAAACTAGGGCAGAATGTCTGACTATCCTTGAACAAATATTTGAAACTTTGGCTAAATACAAGTTACGCATCAATCCTAAAAAGTGTGTATTTGGAGTCACATTAGGTAAACTCATTGGTTTCATAGTTTCCAAGCATGGCATTGAGGTTTCTCCTAAGAAAGTCAATGCAATTCTAGAAATGCCTCCTCCTAAAACATCTGTAATTTGTTAGGGGTTTTATTGCTCAATTGGTAGATAAATGTCAATCATTCACACATTTTCTCAACAAAGGTACAAAATTCAAGTGGGATTCTCAATGTCAGCAAGCATTTGATAGAATAAAAGAATATCTAGCTCATTCTCTAGACTTGATGCCACCCATTCTAGGAAGGCCATTCCTTCTATATATTTCAATTACTCTAGTAGTAATTGGGGCACTCCTTGCCCAACATGATGGTCAAGGAAAAGAGCATTCCATTTATTACATCAATCGAACCCTAGTAGGATATGAGCTTAATTACTCACCCATGGAAAAAGAATGTCTAGCTATTGTTTTTTGTTCACAAAAGCTTCAATATTATATGCTTAGTCATACAATTAAGCTCATTTATAAAATTGATCCTCTAAAATACCTGTTATCCAAAACAACTTTAACTCGTCGTATGGCTAAATGGGTCATGTTGATCAGTGAGTTTGATATCCAATATGTAGATAGAAAGGTCATCAAAGGACATGTAATTTTAGATCAATTAGTAGAAACTCCCATGGTAGATACTCATCCTTTAATTGCAGAATTTCCAAATGAGTATGTTTGTATAGATGCAACATAGACCCCATGGAAACTTTATTTTGATGGATCACATACAGAGAATGGGCCAGGAGCATGTTTCTTGTTTGTCACACCACAAGGTGATCTTATTCCTAAATCTTTCAAATTGTCTTTCCCTTGTACAAATAATATTGATGAGTATGAAGGTTTCATTGTTGGACTTAAAATGGCTATGCAATGGAATATTGCACATATCCTCACTTATGGGGATTCACTATTTGTTGTTAAACAAGTAAATGATGAATATCAAACCAAGAATGATAATTTATGGCCATAAAAGAGAATGGTTGATGACCTCAAGAAGAACTTTTAGAATATCACTTTTAATCAAATCCTGAGAGCACATAATAAAGTATTTGATGCCATACCTACTATTGGGTCACTAATTTCAATGGAGTCAGATAGTCCAAAGTATAAGTTCTTGATTGAATAGCTTCTTCAGCTAGCTTTCGAAACATCATGTATAGATATGGTGTGTAACATTGTTGATCCCCAATAACTCTAGAATCGTGACATTTATTCTTATCTTAAAGATAATACGCTTCCACCTAACATATCCTGAAATGACTATCATAATCTTATCCGCCGATGTGCCCAATTTATAATTATAGGAGATAATATATATCATCAAGGCTATCATGACATCCTTGCTAGATGTTTAGATGCAAATGAAGTTAATCTCTCTATGAAAGAAGTGTATGCCAAAACTTGTGGTGCTCATACGAGTGGGTATGTCCTTTCCAAACAACTTTTGAGAGTGGGATATTATTGGCCCACAATGGAACATGATTGTTGTGAGTTTGTAAAGAAATGCTTACCTTGCTAGCAAAATAGTGACCTAATGAATGTTCCAGCACATGAATTGCAGCCTATCATGATGCCATGGCCTTTTTCCACGTGGTTCCTTGATCTAGTGGGTGAAATTCATCCTCCTTCAGATGGACACAAGTTCATCATTGCAGCTACTGAGTACTTTACCAAATGGGTTGAACCCATTCCCCTTACTCTTACCACTGGTGTTCAAGTTTCAAAATTTATCCTATATCATATCCTTTTCCGCTATGGATTCCCCTCTACCATCATTACTTATAATGGAACCCCATTTACAAACCAACACATGCATGATATTTTCTCAACATTTCATATCCAGGATCGTTGGTCTACCCCATACTACCCACAAGGTACCAGTCAAATTGAGACAACTAATAAAACCCTATGGCGTATCCTCAAAAAAATTGTCAATGAAACTAGTCATAAATAATATCTCCATTTAAATATCATCATTTGGGCATACTACACCGGTATTTGAACTCCCACTAGTGCTACTCCATATTCTCTGGTTTGTGGTGCAGAAGTAGTTTTACCGATTGAAGTTGAGTAACCATCCTTACACATATCCTTGAAGGATTTTATTTCTGATGATGATTATAGGGTAGCAAGGTTGGCTTAGCTAGATCTTCTTGATGAACAATGCCAAAAAGTATATGGACACTTGCAAGTATATTAAACCATGCTCAAGAAATAGTATCAAAAGAAAGTTCATCCTCACGAGTTTGAGGTTGGTGATCTAGTGCTTAGAGAGAATCCAATAAATTGGCAAGACAAAGGAAAGAAAGGAACTTTTGAAGTTGATTGGTTAGGCCCATATGTTATAAAAACAAAATATGGTTCAAGAGCCTATCAGTTGTCCACTCCAGAAGGGGAGCCTCTTAATGACCCCCTAAATATCTTGCATTTAAAGAAATTTTATGCATAATTCATGACAATGTACAATTGAAAAAGCCAAAAATACAAAAAAATTGAAAAAAGCCAAAAATAAAAAAATCGTCTTATGGTGAAAACTATCTTTGGTGGTGCCTTGGACATGTATACATGGTGAAAACCTGGAAGCAAGTGCTATGTGTAAGGGTAGTTCCATTATCCTTTTGTTACTCCTTTTAATTTTATCCTAATGCAACATCCTTCATTATTATCCTCAAATAAATGCATTGGTATCTTACTCTCTTTCGAGCTTTTGTGCAGTGGCCTCTTAATTATAGTTGCATGTACATAGGATTTGATTAAATATATGTAGCATAGTGAAAGCTTTATCCTATAATTTTTTGGTCAGTTATGTAGAATGTGCTTGGTACAGAGGTTTGGTTTGTTGTTCATATGTGCATGTTGGTTGCATTCCCAAGATCATACCTCATTCACTAATTTTCTAACAAAGATCACTAAACATCTTTGGTATCATGATCATATCAGGTTTCCTTTTGTCAAAAAAAATTTCATTAATCCTTCATTCATTCATCAGTCTACATAGGATGCATCCTTCCTTTAGTCAAACATCATCAAATCCTTATCTGTCAATCCCTCTTTGGAAAAAGATATCTTAGGCACTCGTGTTGGCTTTGATTCCTTTTGAGCTTCTTTGTTTTGTGTCCTCTTGGTCACCATGATCCTTTATATCATGGTGTGCTAGGAATAACAAAACCAGGGGTTTGATCTTGTTGGTTTTTGTTTTTTCCTGGTGTGATTTTGATGTGTCCCATGTTGTTCCCTTATGAGGTATTGGTTATCTCATGTTACACTAGGGCATATCTCTTTGCTTGTGGTTTTTCTAGCACTATTTCTTGCAATGTTTTCAACAATTTTGTATAGTGCTAGATTAATCTTTTGTGTGTTTACTTGAGTCAGTCCATGCATTGGCTATGAAAATCACATTGGTTCCTCATACCTTGGTGCATCATATACAATGCTATATTAAAATAAGTGCTTGCTAAAATGGTAGTTTGTGTCAAAGATACTTGTGCTATGTGATTCATTCACATTTTCATATGCATTCCATTCACATGGTTCTTTTCCTTTTGTGATTTCACTTAGGAGTGTGCACGCATTCTTCATCTAGCTAACCTTCATCCCTGCAAAATATTTGTTGGAGTGTTTTGTAGATTTTATCATAATAGAATTGCATTCATATAATCCTGCATTACACATAAATTAGTTGATATCACATAACTCATTCATTCATTGCATTGCATATTACATATTGTACAAACATCTTATATCCATGCATCATATTGTTGGCATTTCAATAGAAGGAGATTGTTGATAATAATTAAGGATATTGAGAAGGTTGTTGAAGATTATTTGATATAACTGAAAAAGGATGATAACTATCTTTATAACATCATTTTGTCATTGATGTCAAGAAATTGATTTTCTGATTCAGTATGATTTTGCCATATCTTGAGGAGATTGATTTGAAGAGAATTAAGATGTCGGTAAAAGACATAGAAAGAATGTGATAAGAAAGGGGAGAAATAAGATATTCAATGGCCAACTATTACCGAGTTAGACAATGATGAGATCATGATGTTTAGATTGTTTTGATATCCTACATATGTTGTTGATTGTAAGGTTAATACTATACTATGTCACCGAGCAAAGAACCTAGTCGGTAAACCCTAAGGAACCTAGTCAATAAACACTAAGGTTATCGATATTAGTTAATGAAGGCAGAATGTCTACCGAGTAAAGTTTAGTATTTACCGAGTTGCAACCGAGTTATGACAGATCGCATTGGATGGATAAAAGCATTATTTAATGAAGAACAATTATGAGTTGGAGTTGATTAAATGGTTGGTATGTCATGCATGAAGTTTGTTAAGGATCTATGACAATGGGAGATCGACAGGAAGATCTACAGCGCAGATTGAACCGCAATAACCTTGTGCAAGTTCCAAGAAAGGAATGCAAGTCCCAAGGTGAGGTAAAACATTTTCAGATTGAAGTATGCATTGAACCTAGTCAAGATTGAAGATCTGATGGCTAAGATTGATCATGGAAAATGTGATCAAGGAGATTCAGCGGTTAGCAAATTGTTTATAAATAAGAAATTATTGATGAACAATGTATGCGGGCAAGTGTAAGCACAAGGATGCTACATAGTGATTACCAAGCACAGAAGCTTGAAGACCTGTTTGAATAACAAAGTAAGGATCCTAGCAGAGGGACAAGATAAGTCCTATGACAAGATTGTTTTGAGAAAATAAGAATATGCTTTAGCATTTCAGATGTGAAGTTGTAGATATATTTATTACTGTTGTTTATTTTGTAAGTGACGAAAAATCTCTTAATCGAGTGGACTTAACAGTCTTATTTGTAAACCCTCTAGCAAGGTAACATTCTAAATGAGTGTTTGATATCCTTTGACAAGGTCACTTCTAACAAAGTGAAGATCCTAACAGATCTAAGGGAAATCCCTTAACCAGGTCACATCTAGCAATGTGTTTGTAATCTTTAACAAGATTTTCTTTTAACCGAGCATACTCTAGAAGAGTATATTTCTTAGTGGGTCTGAAATGCCACAGTGGTTTTTCCCTATTTGGGTTTCCATGTTAAATCTGGTGTTATATGTGTTATGATGATTATGTGTTTATGAGTTTGCATGTTTAGCATTTTTTGGTTATATTACTGAAGTATAAGTTACTGAGGTTGAAACTGTTGATTTTATGGAAGATTAAGTTTGTATGATTCACCCCCCCTCTCATCTTGTTAGCTATTGGCATCAGAACTTTACACATATAACTTAAACATTATATATATCTCATCATGCATCATCATAAAAAGAATCATGTCATCAATACCATATTCATATTGTATTATTAGGACATATGAATATCATATTATGCAATCATATATATGTTATCAATAAAGAACAACATCATGTAAATTATCACATCATGTCATCATCATATCCTGCATTATAGGAAAGGTAAGCATACAATCAATCCCTAATATCTTCAATATATAACATCCATGCCATAAGATTAAACATACATCATATAGACCATATCAATGCATTATCTTGTATCACCAAGGTGGTTAGTACATATCATATCACATCATATCATATAGTACACCACATCCTACATCACAAACATGGTAGGATATCATATCATAGTCATGCATCCATACATGGGTATACGTCAATCATACATGCATTAGGGAAAACATAAAAAGTACCATACATAGAGAGCCAAATCATCATCATATATATATGTATGTCAAATTGCCATAACTACTATCAAAGGAGTGTATGTGTACAATTATATCAATATATACATCATATGGTACATCATGAATAAAGAATAAATACATCTCTGACTCGTAACAAATTAAAGAATGATGATCACCTCACATGCCCAAAAATCCACATAGGGTGCAAAGAATAAAATAATACATCTATGTATGGTACATCAAAACATAATATTCATCTGCATCTACATCAAGTTGTGATAAAATTCTCAAGAAAGGCTAGGCTGGTCCCTGTCCCTGATCTTGTCCCTGGGATCCCTGTTCGGATCCTGATGATGACCTAAAGCTCTATACACTACTCTGTGTATGAGTCCTCCTTCTAGACCCACCAATGCTCTGACTAGATCCCCCTGACCCTCCACTAGATCTCACACTGTAAGAAGAATTGGATCCTCTAGCCCTAGGAAGAGTTGTGTATGCCTCACGTTGATGTGCAAGAACAACTCACACATACTGAGCCCTATACCACCCAACCTGGTGAGAAAGAGCCTATATCTCTACCTCTTGTCTCCCTACTATCACTCCTAAAGCTATCTCTCCTCCTCCTCCTCCTCCACCGGCTTGGTGTCAGGCCTCATCCCTCACTCTTTTGTATCTCTCCATTATCTCCTCCATCCTCCGCCTAGCATGCTCTATGGAATCTCTCATAGTTGTGGTTGCATCCCTCTCCTACAACAACCAATCTCTCTCAGCTTAGAGTTGAACCCTGGCCTACTCTATCATGTCCCTCTCTTTGCGGAGGCTATCTCTCTTAGCGGTAACAATGTGTAATATCTCCTCTGCCTAGGTTGCTTCCTCCTCTAAGGCCCGAATCTATTATGTTGGATCTGGTGGTGCTAATGAACCCTCTCCTCTCTCATCTCTCCTATGTTGTCGAGGTTGTATCAATTGTAAGGAAGTCCTACCTCAACTCTATTCCTATCCATGTGTTTGTAATGGTGTGGATATTGGGGCATCAACATCCATGGCTTGAGCCCCTATCCTTGTCCCCTCACCTCCTATCTGATCTCCTCCTCCCATCCTCTCTCTCCCTCTATCTCTCCTCTCTATGCTAGTTGGCATTGTTGGTGTTTTTGGAACCCCTCTCGCCCACCTCAAAATTGTGGCAATTACTACCTCCACTCTACCTCTCGTTGGATGATAGGCATCCAATCTAACACCTCGAGCTCATGCCTCCCTCCTTGTGCTCCCTAGTGGAGCTAATGCCACTCTTGCAACTGGAGTGGGCTTGTGATGGGCCCACCATGTTGTATATGCATTGGTAACACTAGGATTTGAAACTCCTACCGTGTGATCCCATACAATAGGCAATAATCATGTCCACTCATCAATGAGCCCCTATCTATCCTCCAAAAGTGCCCCCCACTCTATAGTTCACTCTCTGGTAATCCTCCTAAACTTATGGGGTGCCTCGGGAATATCCTAAACAAAACCAAACTGGCACTAGACCTTGTCAGGTCTATATCGCTCAATCACATGCTCTCTCTTATCGATAATATACATAAGAGTAATCACATAAGGAATATGTCTATGATCCTCAAGCCAACCTGCCAATGCCATTTAAGGTTTCCATATAACATGAGAAGCATATAATCTATCCAAAATAATTCTCCAATAATCAATATCCTTAGTCTCCTCATAATGTAAATAATCTTCGTAGCTATATGCAATAGGAAAATTTGTTCCTCTATTTGTGGGCCCTAAAGGATGAATCGCTGAAAAATGCTCCCATACCCATACCTAGAGTAGAGTCATGAAGCCAAAACTACGAACTCTGTGGTAGCATATATGATGGAGCTCTCTATATAACTCAACCAAAATAATAATCCCCCAAGACATCAATCGACCATCACCTACAACGTCAATACAAACATGAATCTTACCCAAAACAACTGATCGCCCGCCTCTATCTGGCACAATGAAGACGCTAACAAGTTTACATACAAAAAAGTATATATATCAATCAAGAGGTGCGTACTGTAAAGCTTGATCTAATGACAATTGTTTGTGATGTAGTTGTACTCCTACTCCAACCAATCTTTGAATAGCGTCATCTCAGGGGGCCTATTCTACAATAACCCTTACTCCTCAAATTGATAGTCTCAAGATGTGATATACGTCCTCGCTGGTGACAGTAATCTCCCCAGTCAGCATATGAAAGGTAGTCATATTGCTCCTCCACCTCTCTACTATTGTAGTCAACATAGACATGTGGGATTGAATATGTGGCATAAGTGCCAAATGATATAATCCAATCGAATCAATGCAAGCCCAATCTGCATGCCTAAATCCATCAGCTACTCTTATGATGGTTGAATACCTCTCCCGACTCACTAGGATATCCACGATCCACTACATCCAAGCAAATCAGCATGTCAAAAATATTTACCTCTATCTATCTTAAGGTTTCTTTCAGTTTTTTGTTTTCCCTTCAACCCTGTCACCTAATGCATTTTCTATCTTTTCCAACGAAGAAAAGTCAATCCCATTGTTTCTTATACTATGGTATCGCTATCCCACCATCCTTTGATGCATTCTCATCATCATGAGAATGCATCCCTACTTTCCCTCTATCTCCCCTTCTTCCCTAGCAGTGGGATTGCAATCCCGCTAGCATCTTGATAGCAAGATCGCAATCACGCTATTTCCTTTAGCAATCCTGCATTCTGAGGATTGTGAACCCAATCCTACCCCTAAGCTACCTAATTCCACTGATGTGTGTAGTGATGAGAACGTGTTACCACCACCTTAGCATGCAATCATGTGGTTCACAAACCGGCAGGATCACTGTTCTACAATATTAAATGTGAAAAAATGTTAAAAATTGAAATCAAAGCTCAGTTTTTTCAATACATACCTCTCGATCAAGTCACCTATTTTGTCTGATGCTCACCACCACATCTGCACAATGCCTTGGGATCTCCCTAGTCAACATCTAGTCCAATGTACCAAAATCTCTCAATTGCGTAAAGAAAATCTAAAAGGGATCTAATTGGCACTCAACTCTCTTATGCGCAGTAAAAATGAATAGTAAATTTCCAAATTGCTAATATAGGGCTTCCCAAAGCCCTATTTTCATCGTTTCAGTCCCCTTGGGACCATTTTTCTTCTCATTTCTTCGTACGATCACCTTTTTGAGTGTCTTTTTCGCCCGTTGAACCTCTTTATTGCCCTTCTTTCATCTGTTTGAGGGTTTTCCTTTCACCTTATTTGCACTAACGCTATTCGAGTGTTATTGCAAAGAGGGGTAAAATGTAGACACCTAAATTTGACTAAGTTAATTAATCAAATTTATTATCCTGGGTGCCTTTAATTAAATAATTATGCATTATTTAATTAATTTGTGTTCCCTTATTTAGCTAATTAATTTTATCAATTATGCTATAGTCCTTCTTAAATTAGTTAATTGGTAATTATAAATTAATTAATTAATTGAATTTGCCCCCTTCCATCTATTAAATAAATCAAATATGCAATTTGATTATGTAATTCATGTTGACTTTTTCTTCTCAAATTCCCTCATAAAATTAATTAATTATATTTCCCACATGTCTCCTAACTTTAACCCCTCCTCTAACCTCCTCTAACACTTGTCCTAAACCAATCCACCTAGCTAACCAAGGGTTTAGTCAACCTTATCCCTTAATCCTCACCATATGTGTGCACATTCCGAAAATATCTCAAGATTCCCTAAAATATCCCAAATTTCCTAAAATTTGGGAAAATATCCCAAATCTCCTCAAACATGGGAATAACATTATTTTTCAATCTCTTTTGGAATAGAACCTTCCAATTTGGGTGGCTTACTCCAAAATGGACATGTGTCCTCAGGGACGCATGTCATTCCTTCCAATGACACATGTCCTCCTTAAGGACACATGTCATTCTTCTTCATGACACTTGCCCTTCTCAAGGACACATGTATCATTCTCATGCCCTTCTATCTCACCCTCAAGCCTATTTGAACCCCCTATTTTCCTTCACAAACCATCCACTTTCATTTTTCATACCCTCATAATGCAGAAATGCTCACTTACGCATTTGCATAAACACATCAATTTAGCATAGAATTTTGTATCACATCTTGCATAGTTTTCCATATTGCATTCACTATCATAGAGCAAAATAAAGTATATCTCATATAGCAAACACACATCAAATCATGGGAAAATCAAATCGAAGGAGAAGAATGGAGTTTGCATTTTAATTACTTTTTTATCTAGTTTATCTACTTTTATTTCTTCCTAAACGTCCTAGTCTTGAGTGTGGTTGAGATATGTGTCTATCATTTTTTTAGTTTATCTTTTCAATAGTTTACATTCACATTTTTATGCATACAATAATGTGTGGTTATATTCTATTTTGTCATGTCAATAGATTTTGTTGATGTAATATTTTATATAGCAATTTAATTAAATTACACAATAGTTATCCTGCATACTACAACTCCAAACCCTGTCATCAACATTGATCTGTTGGGTGCTCTTCCTCCTAGTGTTCCTTTGGTAGCTGACTCTATTGCACCATTGGGGCCTTCATCCACACTGTTGGGGCCTATGCTATTGGAGGTGGGTGCTCACATCCCCCTGGTTATGGATGGGTATATTCCTGAGGGCTCTAAAGTGTGTTTTGTTCCTGGTCCACTGGGCCTTGATGTGTGTTCTACTCTTGGTCCTATGGGGGTGATTGGTGGTGGTGCTACCCCTAGGAAGCCTATCTTTTCTACTAGCAGAAGAATATTTGCTTGTGTCATCAATATTGATGTTTTTCATTGTCTTAGTGAAAAACCTTTCCCTTTTCCTTGTGCCAAAATCTCCCTTGTTGTGGTGTACAACCAAGATGTGGTGGAGAATGAGGATTTCTACCAATAGTGTGGTTTGGTTAAAGGTTATTTGGTTTTTGGCCTCCCCTTCTGGATCTTCATGGCCAGGTTTTGTAATTTGGTTGTCTTTAGTGTCTGGTAAGATTGATCTCTTCCCTTGTGTTATGGGATTTTTATTGCTTCATTTGTTCTTCTAATGATAGAGTTCTAGTGTTGAACAAGTCATGGGCTTGTGGTATAATTCCCTCTTGATTAAACCTTGGACAACTTCCTTTAATATTCTTACTAAACCATCAATGTTTGTCCAGTTTGGGTTCATCTTCCTAGCATTTCCCTCCAAATTTGGGAGGTTTCTTGTTATGAGGCCATTGGCAACTCTATTGATTGCTTCTTGAAGGTTGATGATTCCACTCCCTTCATGAGGCATTCTACTTTTTCTCACATTTTGGTTGATACTAACATCTCCAAACCCCTTTGTGGGGATGTAGTTCTAATGGTGGGGGATAGGTCATAGACTCGGTCATTGGATTATGAATGCCTTACTTTTTGATGTCGTTGTTGCTTCTCAACTATATATTTGACCATAGATTGTGCTCTTTTATGTCGTAAAGGTGCAACTACTTGGTACAAGGACACTGTTTTTAAGATGATGTTGAACCTCTTATTGCTAGTGTGGCCTCCTCAGGATTTGTGGATCCTATTGTGCCTATTGCTCCTATTCAATTATAGCCTTTCGTGGATGACATTTTCCTTTTCAGCATTTTTCTCCATGTGCAGATAGAATCTCTATGGGGATTTCCCCACATGCTTCCCCTTGTAATGGTGTTCTAAGTGATAGTATTGCCTCGACTATTGTTCATCAATAGAGGAAGGTCGTTCTTCCTCATCTTCCCAAACTCTTCACCAAGTTGTGGGTGAAAATTCTACCCACTCTTGATGTGAGTTCCTAGTTGTATTGCTAGTTTGTTGTAAGTGGTTTGTTATGGCCCGTTTTAGTGGTTTATTCTTGACCTGATGTAAATGGCATTTTTTTTCCTATGTTTATTTTCTCTTGGCACTTGTATATGTATTGGGTTAGCACACTTATTTTGTTTCTTATTCAATCAAAAAAAATTATGGATCTCCAGCTCTTTATATTCTAAGAATCTATTTGTAAACATTTTCTAATATCAATGGTGTATTTTGTAGTCAATACATTTCTTAACCATACATTATCAGTCAAGGGCTTGATTTGAGCAATGAGTACATTGAATTTTATGTGAAAAGTAAGAAATAAATTCAATAATTAATGAAACAAATATTTTAGAACCAAAAGATTTTTATTTTTTTATTTTGTTATGGATTTTTAAAAAAAACATTCAAAAAAAGATTTCCTTGATTATTGACTATGATGGAATATGTAAGATTCTATTGTAATAAGAAACTTTACAAATAATTTTACACTAACAGATGAATTGTTTGCTTTTAGATTAGACCATAAATTTGCTACATATTTTATTAATTGAATTCATTATTTGTCATGTTTTTTCTTCTATTGAAGACTTAAACTTTAGATTTAATTCAATCGTAATATTAATTTATTGTAGGCTAAGACAAAATAAAATATTTATTTTATTATTTTCTTTTAATTATTAATACACACAATTACTAACACTTGAATAAACACCATAAAGAAAAATAAATGATAGAACACAAAGGATCTAACTTCTATTTGGATGAATAAATAAGCTAAACAACAAAAGAAACCATGGAATATAGAGTATTCTAACTACCATTTGGATGATTCAACATGTTCAACAACAACTAATTGCAGAAATAATATTAAAAACTAGTAGAATATGCTTACTATCTACAAATTCTTTATGATTTATTTTTTTAATTAAGAAAATTAAAAAGTAATTGCATGATCCACTTAAATAAAAAAATTTAGACACATGTTGATACCATTATCCATTCATAGTCTTTTTGATCAAATGCTATATAGAATGAGTTTAAAAAATATTAATATGTAATTTCACAAGAGTATAAATATCTATAATTATAAACTAGCTAATAACACTCTTAAATATTATTCCTAGTATCATATATAAAAACATTTAGAACGATGAAAATAAATCATTTTTTTTTAATTTCTATGCTAACTTTATTATAAAATCTCAATCTAACTTTAATATTATGTAATGTAACTCTACAATTATAAAATACCTTGTTGCATACTTATTTGAAATTATTGAATATATTTAATATTTTCAAGTTCTCATTCCTTATCTCCATTGAAAAATGGTGTTCTTTAAAAAGTCATACCAAATCATTCCAAAAACTTGGTAGAATATTGTAGAAAGGTGATACCCATGATCTTCCTCTTTAAGTCCAATGGCAGACCTATATGTGTTCCTTTACTAATATGAGAATGTCACCATCGCATCTCCTTTATTTCTCTGACTTTACATGAGTGAGCTTTCTTCTTCCTGGGCAAATGCATTATTTTTCAACATACAATGAAGAAAAGTGTCACATTACACCATTATCATTATGCTTTTGGGGCCTATTAAGCCTAAAAATAAATGTCCATTTTAAAATTATGTTAAATTTGGATGAATTGAGGGAGTAAATATAGTCAATCATTTGAAAGAATAATATGTTAGATTTAAAGAGTTTAAATTTGAAATATCTAAAGAAATCATTTAACCAAATTTAAGCTACACTCAAAAGATCAATCTATTAAAAAAAAGGTTTATATTTGAAATATCTAAGGAAATCATGTATCCAAATCCAAAATGTCATGTCTTGTTTTTAGTCAATTTAAGTCTATACATATTTGGTTTGTTCTTATTTCTTCCCTATTTTCATATGTTGTGTGTTTTACCTTTTTGAGTATGTCTTCCCTTCTAACTCGTCTTTTCCTTTCTTTCCATCAAAGTTAGGAATTTGTCCATCTTATCATGCCTTTCGTCCTAACTCAACTCCCCATTTGTATTTTGTCAAACTTTTGGACATGTCCTTACTGTTGGATATTAGAGTTGTTGGAATGTGTTGTTGTCATTGATGTCAACATATTCTTGTGTTTCTTATGCTTCGGTGTTGTAGAGAGTTGGTTTGGTTGCAGATGTGTTGATGTGGATTAATGGGTTTTGAGATAATTATCTCTGGTTGATTCAGTATAAGTTTCAGTGTTCCGGAAGGTGATTTGATCGCGTTATGTGATTCGGTGTGATGATTGGTTTTTCTGTTGGTTCTGTATTGCAGAGGTGATTTTCAGTTTGTATTGCTCTAGAATTGATTCTTTATGTTGTGCAAATTTTGGAGAGTGTTTGGGACATTCATGTGTGTCCTCAATTCAGGTGGTTCATGATTTGGAACTTCACAAGCGTATCTTTCAGTTTGTTGTTGGTGTTCTTGAGCTCTAGAAGGGAAATGATGACGATTTTAGTTATCTGAGTTGTTGCGGTTGTTGTAGAGGAATTATGTTACTTGTTGATGTTCGTTGATCATGTTTTGTATGTTTTGGTGGTCCGCATTGATCATGGTGTACATTATTGAAGATTTTATTGCTTCGGTGGTATTCTTCATGTTATATAACTTTCTGGCTGACCTGATGGTTCTTGCGTGTTTTTTATTAAGGAAAAACAAGTTTTTAAGGGACCAAAAACCCTTTACAAGTCAGGTTTTAGAAGGACCTACAACCCGAACCAAAAGATAAGCTTGAAAGTCCACTCAAAGAAACAGAACACAAAAGAGACTCGGCACAGCCAACTAAAAGAAGGGGAACAACAAATACCCCCACCAAAAACCAATAGGCTGCAAAAAACCAGCAACCCTAACCCAACCAAGAAGGATCAAGAATTTGTCCTACCCTTGTGGGATCAAAGGGTCATATCAAAAGAGGACTGGGACAATTTAGATTTTTTACTTTTAACAGTGATCTATCCCTCCTCAACCCTAGTAGCAGCCTTTTGCCAAGAGGAAGGATCTAGAATAGAGGGCCTCCCAGCATCAGGAGGAACAGAGCCAACATCTAGAGCCAGCATCAAGAATTTGTCCTACCCTTCTTGCGTGTTGCAGATGATTTAGGTGAGATATTCGATGGTGTTGCATGTTCGAGGTTTTGATTTGGGTCCATGCTATGTACTTGCTGACATTGTATTTGGTCTGCATATTAATTTATGAATCGTGTGATGTAATTTTGTAGTTAGGTCTTATGTGTTGAGCTGACCTTGAAATATAGGTTGATGAATTGTATAAATACATGTAATATTCATTTAAGAGAGTTGATTTGTGTGTGCGAATATTGTTTTGATCCTTCAGTAGCAGAGGAGAAAAGAGAAGAAGTGTGAAAGAATGTGCAGAAGTGTGAAGAGCAGAGTTTGAGTATATGTGCTTAACTGGAACTGTGATCAGGCATTTGGAGATGCTATTCTTTCAGTTCATGTAATCCAAATTGTTGTTCGTTCTTTGTAATGCAGTGAGCCTTCCCAGGGTTGTAGCCCTTTGTTCTATTTGAGAAATGAGCTCTAGGCAGTGTGCCTAAATGCATGTGCATTCCCCATTTTAATATTTACACATACTACTGCAGAGTATCTATTGGAATCGGGGATCACTGAAAGGGGGGTGAATCGGTGATCTACCGAAAATTAAAACTGCAAACTTATTCTTTATCCACCGGTTAACAATGCATAACAAATATGAACATGAACATGCAACAATAAAAGCACAAATCTACAACATCAAAAATTTTATGTGAAAACCCGGAAAAGGGAAAAACCATGGTGGGGCTAGAACCCACAATATTCATATACTATGGCCAGGAGTACATAAATATTATATAGATGGGGAATGCATTTGCAGTCAGGCTCACTGCCTAGAGCTCACTGCTTAATTACAATTGCCTGAAAGGCTACAACCTTCAGGGAAGTTTCATTGACTTACAATTTGATTACAAAGTGAGTTTACAATGAAATAAACTCTTAGAAAGCATCTGATAATGGAAAATTGAGTTCCGATTAGGCTCTATATTACTGACTCTCTTTGTTCTGTCGTTTACCATGTTCCAATCTCAGTCAATTGTCGGTTGATCTGAAACCAAAATGCGCACATGAAACTGCGCTCAATCACACCAAAATTGATCACCAAACACTCAACACATCATCACACCCCAAAAATCAATCGCTACAATGATCTTATATATCCGGTCTCACCACAAAAATAATTTCCTTCAAGTCGGCTTCAAGAGATGTAATGTGTAGATGAAGTCGACTCCAATCTCGATCATATCATAGCACCAAACTAAAATATTACAACCACATGCTTCTTAAAGGTCTTACCACACACTGAGATCATAAAAATAATTACCACAAACACTGAAAACACCAGAGATGATTTTGGATCAACATATTACCAGAATACCCTGGTTTACCCTGTTTTGTTGATTAATTGTCTACCGATTACCTCCATATTCCAGATAAGCTAAGTCACGACTATCAGATTGAATTACCATGGAGATTTGACATCAATGACAACCCTAAACAACTAATCAACCGTCAGAAGTCTCCTGAAATCATCAGATGAGTGTCAATTTCCAACAATCTCCCCCTTTGCCATTGATGGCAACTCCTGTGAAAAATAACTAAGTGTTGAAAACTATACAACTGGATGAAAGAATAAAAGAATACATGAATTCCAAGACTCCCCCTAAGATCAATAGTCCATAAGTCTATAATACATCGAGTTGTACACTCCATACAAAGAATCTGTCTATACACCGTACACTTTTCACTTCATCTCCTCTCTCCCTCTATACATTTTTCACTGCATCTCTCCCCCTTTGACAACAATGCCAAAGATAGGGTGTCCATAAATATTGTTGTACATATATACATTCATCAGAGGATTAACTCTATACATGTTGCAATATATCTGCATAAGCTAACTTGAGGAACCCTAGATAAGTGTTCCAACCTACTCACAACTTCTCCAAAATTGAAACAAAACCATTCAAAACATATGCATGAAATTCTATAGAAGCAATGTCTATAGGATTATCCTAAGACATTTTGTATACAGTCCATTTTATGATACAATAAGGTGTCCAGCTGAGGACCAATTAGGTTATGAAGTTCACCTATTCACCGGATTATCCTCTCCTTCTCAAATTTTTTGATATGCTCAATGATATTCAAAATTTGTCCCTCTATATTGTTGATTATATATGATATGGTTCATAGGCCTAAGAGATCTGAATTAGTTGTCCTTTATAGTTCTCTATTTTCTTGTCTATGTCGGTTGTAAAATTAGTCAAAATTTCCCCCATGGGTTAGAGTAGTTGGTCCTAAGTCTCTGGTTTGCTCCCTAGGGTCTTCGGTTCAACTCTCTCTCCTAGAATTATTCTTCCATGGACACCTAGGGGTGGTGATGATTGCACCATGGCCGCAGGGATTAGCATCGCCCCAACTCACCCCTTGTGTGAACCAGGGTAAGGTCGGGGTGCTGGGCTGGGGCCGCGGGGATACCCTGACGATAACAAAAAAAAACTAGTCAAAATTAGATAAGACATATATTTTACCGCCTTTTCCTAATGCCTCATCAACCAGTTTTAACTCATTATCTAACTGTGCCTTATCATTATTTATCATTTGCAAAAATATCTAAATTTTGGCATCCTTAAACTTCTCCATGGCTTTCCAAGAAGATGCCTTAGACAAATAATCAAATTTGTTTGAGATATGATCAATAATATATTGTTTAGCTTACTGGATGAGATAGTGCTTACATCAAGTTTCACTTTCAGTATCACCTGACCAAAAACTTTCACGGATATCTCAATTAGTTTCTTCTCCTCCGACTCAGACTGGGCTAACCCTTGACTGGCTTGCACCTAAAGAGAAACAACAACTATCATCCTCTTAGCCAGAAACATTTGAGCAAAAGGTTTATCAAAATTGGTGTTAAACTGAGGGAAACTCCCTAGGCTATGAGTTTTAGTAGTGTCAATTGCCACTAATATCGGAGTTTCCAAACCCTTGCCCTTATCCATATTCTTGTCCTTATCCTTATCCAGTTCAGCCTGTTTTTTCTCATCTTTCTTCTCAGCTTCAACAGGTCCAAATTTATCTTTCTTGGGTGTCTCTTGTGCACCAGTGTCACCACTTAGTGCACCATCCTCGACCTCTCTTGGTTTTTCATTATTATTTGTGGCCTCGTCAGCAATAGAGTCCAAAACTTTCTGATCACCACCATCCTGCGTATTCTCATCTTTATTTACAGTTTCTACTGGAGGGTTATCTGCCTGAATGGATTTATTTTGAGAATCATTATCTACAATTCGGTTCTCAGTTAGAAACTTTTTCCTAATCATGTTGGTCTATCTCCTTATTTCTTCAACTTGTCCGAACATCAAATTGTTCACCTTGTGTTTGTATACACCTAAAAATGGTCTGAAGATAATTAATTAAATACACAGTTGTTTAATTAATCCCCCTTCCCAATTAATCGAATTCACAAGCAAATTTGATTAATTCCCTTATTCATCTACTAGTAAATAAATCTACATGATTTATTTATATAGTTCATTTCATATCCCTTTTAATTAATTAATCTAAATTAATTCATCCTTTCCCCCACATCTAAATCAATTCTTCTAATCCCTAATTAAAATTAACAAACTCAAGTTTGTTGAGATTAATTACCATTTTCCAATTATTTGAATTTCTAAATTCAAATGAGCACATGGCTCCTAAATTTTAACCACCTAACCTAGCCATCCCCTAACCTAACCCATTCTAATCCTAGGGTCTAACAAACCCTATCCTATCTTGCACATCCTAACCTCCTATGGTGTGGATATTCTCCCCTTGAGACACATGGCACTTTTGCCACATGTCTCCTCCCTTGGACACTTGCCCTCTCATAAGCAAGGCTCCTTGACACTTGTCACCATACAGATGACAAGTGTCCCTTCCTCCAACCTCTTCTCCAACTTCCTCAATCTTGGCCCTTGATATCTTTAGATCAAATCTGGACCGTCAATTCTTGCCACCTCATCTTTGGCCTTGGAATTCCTATAAATACCCCTCATTTTGGAGCAATAAGGATCCCTTGCATTCATAGTTTTAGCATCATTAATATAGGAATTTTCATTTCAATCATCTAGTCATTAGCATTTTGGATTAATCATAGCATGTTAATCTAGTTTCTTAGACCATGCAATTCATATCATTTTCATAATCAATCATGATCAAGTAGCTACTCAACTCTTGAGTTGCCACTTTGGAGGTCATTGCTCCGCTGAGAGCCAATCAATCCAACACCTTCAAGGTCCTCAAGAATAGAGGAAAATAGGACATTTCAAGGAAGGCTTATGGTTTGCATCTTTAATTTATTTTTCAATTAAGATTTCCATTATCTTTTATTGTCTCATTATATGTGTATGACTTTCTATTTACCACATTTTTAGCATCACAGTGTTTACTTCAAAATTTCTTTTTATTAGCCAATGAAATCAATCTATCAATTTCTTCTATGGTGATGTTGGTACAATGATTAACCAGCTCACTTTCCTTTATTTCCCTATCCATCTGACTTGTTGATTTTCTTCTATAATCACTAAGATTGTACAAATCTTTGGGTAGATATTTCTCGAACTCAATTAATGCCTTTCTAAATACATCCATATACAAAATTACTACTTCTTCTATCTGTCTCTAATCTTTATCATCCATATTTACATAATATACAAATATATTCTTTAAATTACCATCCTTTATCATCTCAACAATCAATTCTTGAGTAGATAATGAAGGAATAATGTGATACTCTGTTTTTGAGGATTTCATCTTACCGAATTCAATGGCTTCATCAAGATCAGACTTCATCTTCTTTCCTTTCTTGGATTGGCCTGTTGGTTCAGGTTCAAATCCTACTTTCTTCTTTTGTTTCTCACCCTTCACATCATTGGATTGGGGCTTCTGGGTTACCCTAGAAAATTCACCCTTCTTAGGTGCCTTGTGAACATCAAAATCAGATTCAGTTTCTAATTCCATCAAAGTAACCACCACATGTTCCCTTTGTGTTTTTTGCTTCCTCTTCAGAATACCATTGCCCTTTGCAAGTGTACCAGAGGTTTCATTTTGGGCAATAGGTGTGTTCATCAGAGCGGTAGAGGGTCCTATTACCTTTATCTTGACAGGAGAAAATTTATGTTTTTCTTCCTTCTTTGTTGCATCCTTTGCTGCCCTAGCAGCCCTCACCTTCTCCCGGGGATGACCCTCCTCAACAAGAATATCCTCTACTATCTTAGCCACCTTCCTCTTCCTTGTCAGTTCTGTAAATTTGGAGTGTAACTCCATTAACTTTTCTTTGCAGGTATCAAATCTCTCCTCCTTGTTGTCTTTCGGAGAGTTGAGAAAATGTTGTGCATATGCTTCCAAGGTAGCTTCATCCACTTCATATCCCATAGGCATTATCCAAATAGTGTGGGGTTGGACCACTTCCATCAAGCATTCATCTTTATTCATCATAAAGCATATTGTCCCCTCATACTTTTTGACAATTTCCTTGGGGATTTGCACTCTCTACTTCATCTTATCCTAGAATGTTTTGAAAAAGGCCCACAAAGTAGCATTTTGATTGTCTTGATTGCCAAGACTATCCAAACCTTGCTTGATCTTTTGTGTCATCGGTCTATCATAAGCCCACTAGACTCTACCGGTTTTGGGGATTTGATTCATGAAATATAGGGCAAGACAGATAATCAATGATCCAAACTTGAAAACATGATTTTGTCTTATTTAATCTTCTTCAAGCTGATCAACAATTCTTCTAGCAGCACACTACATAGGTCATAGTGACTGTCTTCCTTCACCATCTTGTATGCGGCATGAATTGTGGTGTCAGAGACCACATTCAATCTGTTTGATTGATACACCTTGTACCCAATCACCATAGCAACAAATTTAACATCATCTTCTCTTATGCTACTGATTTTCATTGATTGTCCGTCAAATTCTACATCGGTTAATTTATTTACGATAGGGTTTATAACCTTCTGTAACCCTGACTTCTCATCGGTTTGATGTAAACAAGTAATTGCTTTGATTGCTTCTGCAATGATCTTGTATGGCTTGTCCAGACATATAAACTCAACATGAACCCTGCTTAGCACATATCAAACCCATTCCTTCTCATCGAAAGACAAAAATTTCACAAATTGGGTAAAACCCTTCCTTACCAGTTGTACAAATTTCGGCTTAGGGTTGCTGATATCATCCATGATCTTATCTGTGTACAGATCCAAAATATCTTCTGACCCAATCTCCTCAATTTCATAGTGAATATATGCACAAAAATCATCAACATGCATAACATCATGTGGTGATAGACTTATAAAGCACTGAGAGGGGGGGTGAATCAGTGATAGAAAAACAATACCACTTTAAACACAGACCAGTAAAAATAGTTAACCAGTTTACTTAATACTATGCATGCAATCCAAAGTGATATTAAAGCATCCACCACAAGTAGAACATCCACCATAACACAAGTGTTTATACGTGGAAAACCCAACTGGGAAAAACCAATGTGAGATGAGACTCACAAGTTAACTATTTACAAAAATAGGTAGCTCACCGGTTATTGTCTACAAAGTACTCTACTAGGAGCGAATCCTGTTAAAGATCCCAAAGCCCTGTTAGGAGCTATACCCGATTAAAGGTAGTACCCTATTAGGAGTAACCTCAGTAGAGGATTTCAAAGCCAAACTAATGGATCATCTGGTTAGAGGATTTGTACAATGAAGCTTTTTAGACCTTACTCGGTTTAGGGGATTTAACTGTTGTAGTGATTAGAAAACAATAGGTGGTATGATCGAGAAATAGCACATCTTTCTTGTATATATTCTCTTCTGCTCACTCAATACTGCATCACCGGCATGCTCTGCAACTCCTTTGATAAAATGCATCAACTCATCACTTGTATCTCGCATCATAAAAATAGTTCATCACAATGTCATTTTATAGACATTAGATTTCATGTCAACTCAGGAACCTCATCATAATTTCTTAGGTGTAGTGTATCTGGATAATCTTACATAACACATCACAGATTACCACCAAATCTGTCAATTAGGAACAACTCATCACACAATCAGTGAAACTAGTTGGAATACTGATATCGGTTAAGAGTTAACCTCTTCCAACTCATAGACTGATTGTCCTCCATTTGATTCCTTGTTGATCTTCACAGTATCTCTAAACTGGTGTCAATGAAAATGCCAAAACCAATTGTCATTCTTGCATATACCGGTTGTCTACTTATATCAGTTAGACACCTTCAAACCGGTTGGACTTCTCTATACAAATGATACCGGTTTGCAATACAAAGACTTGGGAGTGGTATCGATTTGTCTTAACTAAGATGACTATGATAATATGAACATATGTGTGTGTATATATGTGCCATCAATGACAACAGATAAAGTCATCTATTACAAAAATCATCATCAAGCCAACATGCAGAATGAAGGAAAATGCACCTACCGAGTCATCCTCCATGGACTTGTATGGATGTTTCTTGAATATAGGACAAGTCTTGTCCTTCACTTCGACCACCAATGGAGTAGAGATGGAGGATGCAGATGCCATTGCAGAATCTTGGAAAATAAGATTCATATTAATGCCCTTCAATAAATACCTTGAACAACTATTGAATGCCCTAGATCGCTTTGTCGGATTGTGGTTTTCTCTACAAACATTGATCGCCTGAAAACTTTGATAGCTCAAAAACAATATTTGCAAGGTGAAGAATGATTCTCGTATTCGCCCTTTTAACCTTATAAACCCTAATTTCCCTTTGAAATAAATGCAACTCAAATACTTGACCGGATGCCCTATTTAGCTACCAGATGCCACAATCAACCATCTGAGTTCCGGATATCAACTGCCATCTATAATCCATAGACCACATATCTCATCAAGGGGTACTTGGAAGATTTTTATTTATTTGCCTCCCCCTAAGGCCAAAAGCCCTAGTTACTGGATGAAGATTCTACACCAGATGCAGGTACAAATCCATTATCTATCTTAGATTCATCCTTTCTCACCCACATCTTCTCATGCTTCTCTCTGATCTCTTCAACTTTTGCTTTGCCCTTCTCATATGATTTATTCTTGTCTACCGGAGCACTATTCTTGTTTCTGTAGTACTTTGCAATGTGATCAATTTTGTTGCATGCTCTGCAAACAACATTATTCTTCACAGATCTGAAGTTCATATGATTTTGTCTCATCCTGCACTGATGAGAGATATGTCCAAACATTCCACATGCATAGAATATTTTATTCTAAAAGTTATTCATCACAACTCTACATACATTTGATTTGTGTCCAAAATTATTGCATATGAAACACTGACTGGTAAAGGTAGAAACATTGTTGTTCATCATATTGTTATTGTTCATCATTTCATTATTCATCTTACTTCTATACTAACTTGCCATGTGACCAAATTTATTTCAAGTAAAACATCTACCATTAAATTTATGAGCATTAGGTTGTCTTACTGGAGGATTCTTGCTTTTCTTAATTTTGATCAGGTTTAGCATTGCCTTGTCCAGATCTGGAGGATTCACCTTACTCATATCCAAGCCCTCGCATATCCTTTCCATGTCTTTGTCTTTCCATCATCTCATCAAGTCTTTCTAAAATAGCTTTGAATTTTTCTTTGTATTCATTGGTCGTAGCAAGTTCATCCCTCAAGGTAACAATCTGTCTTTCAAGTTCTTGACCATTATTCCTTGATTGTGTTAGCTCAAGCTTCAATTGATCATTCTCATAGGTAATTCTGAAGAATTCATCAACTCTATCCTTCAATGATTGTGTCAGATTCTCTTCATTCTTCTTTCGGTCCTATATCTCCTTGGTCAGTCTCATCACAATGGATTGCATCTCATTCTTCAAAGCAACATTTTCTCTCTTAAGTTTATCAACTTCATCAGCTTTGTCCTAGTACTCCATGATCTGATCTTCTTTCTCCTTCAATTTTTCCATTAATTCCTTCCTCTTTTCTCTATAGATACTTTCTTGATCCTTCATCTCACTAATGAATTCATCAGTTGCATTCAGATTCTTCTTCAAGGTACAAACCTCACTTCTAGTAGCATCAAGATCCTTAAGTGCCACATTGAGTTGTCTCTGAAAACCAATATCCATTGAATCAATCTCCTAGATCTTCCTCAAGTGATTAAGCTTCCTCAAAGGTACTAGGCTCTAATACCAATTGTTGGAATTAGGGATCACTAAGAGGGGTGAATCGATGGTCTACCCGAAATTAAAACTACAAACTTATTCTTTATCCACCGGTTATATGAAAACGAAAAATGCAACAATAAAAGCACAAATCCACAACACCAAATTTTTTATGTGGAAACCTGAAAAGGGAAAAACCATGGTGGGGATGGAACCCACAACATTCATATACTATGGCTAGGAGTATATAAATATTACATAGATGGGGAATGCACTTGCATTCAGGCTCACTGCCTAGAGATCACTGCTCAATTACAATTGCCCGGAAGGCTACAACCTTCAGGGAAGTCTCACGAACTTAAAATTTGATTACAAAGTGAGTTTACAATGAAATGATCTCTTAGAAAGCATTTGGTAATGCAAAATTGAGTTCTAGTTAGGCTCTATATTACTAACTGTCTATGTTCTTCCATTTACCCTGTTCCGATCTCAACTAGTTGCCAATTGATCTGAAAGTAAAATGTGCACGTGAAACTGCTCTCAATCGCACCAAAACTGATCTCCAAACACTCAACACATCATCACACACCAAAAATCAACCGCTACAAGGATCTTATATATCTGGTCTCACCACAAAAATAATTTCCTTCAAGTCGGCTTCAAGAGATGTAACGTGTAGATGAAGTCGGCTCCATTTTTTATCATACCATAGCACCGGACTAAAATATTACAACCACACACTTCCTAAAGGTCTTACCACACATCGAGATCACAAAAATAATTACCAAAAACACCAGAGATGATTACGGATCAACACATTACCATAATACCATGTTTTACCATGTTCTGTCGGTTAACTGTCTACCGGTTACCTCCATCTTCCGAATAAGCTAATTCATGATTGTAAAATCAAATTACCATGAAGAGTTGACATCAATGACAACCCTAAATAACTAATCAACCACCAGAAGTCTCCTGAAATCACCAGATGAGTGTCAATTGCCAACAATATCATCATATTGTGGGTAGATTCCCACCATGGTTTTTCCCTTAATCAGGTTTTCCACGTCAAAATTTTGTGTGTTATGTGTGTTGTTGATGTGGTGTTTATCTTTGTTATTGTTATTCTTGATCAGATCTGAAGTTGATATTAATTTTTTTAAGATTGGTGAAAACTGATTCACCCCCCCCCCCCTCTCAATTTTCCTGCATTGTTGTTGCCAACACTTACTGGCATGCCTATTAGTCAAGTCTTGATGCTCCCACTTATGGAATGTGTCTTATAGTGTCTCTAACACATAATACCTGATATTCTTGCATTTATTTCCATTCTCTTTTGAACGTCCTAGCATGATTTGCAATGTTATTAGTGGTTTGTTATTTAGACTATAACTTCCAAAAAGTGGAATCTTTCCTACCCATAAACATTGTACAAATTTTAAGTTGAGTCTACTTTGTGTTGACCTATTATTTTTTGTGAAGGATGTTAAAGAGCACATGTGTCCATTTAGAATGACAATCTGTGCTTCACAAAAAATCCCTTTAAATGAATAATTTTGAGAACCTATCTTCAAGCATAGAGATTATAAGATGGAAACCTATTGATTACAAAGAGTTGTCTCATTTCAAAGGTTGAATTGGAGTACACATTCCAAGGATTGAGAAAAAACTACTCAATGTATCCAAGTTGAATAATTACAGATTTCATGTGATATTTGATAAGCTCGGTTGCAAGTTGGTGAGAGGAAATTTGTAGGTATCTAGAGGTTCCTAGTGTGCTTCTTTGTTTAGGCTTGATGCCTCCAAATTTTATAACTCTACCAATGTAACTAAAAATCTAAAATTTGTATATGTAGTAAACCAACATTGGGGTCAAATAGTGAAAAAATATTTAGATCCTTATATTAATAATTTAATATGGTTGATGATTTTTATATTTACTCTAATGATAATTTTAATTTCTATGAGCCTTTTGTATGAAAAATAAAATATGACATTTTTTTCTTTATATAAGTTACATATATAAGAAGTGTTAGAAATCATCCATCCAGATTTGTTACCCAATAGATGTGGGTTCTATGGGTAAATATTAATATTATGTCACTTGGAGATTTACCATCCATCCATCCAGATTACTATGCTATATACATGAGTTTATTTTCTTTATTCTAAATTAGTAGTCAAATAATAAAATAAAATTGTTAAGATTTGGAAATGGTGAATATTTTCTAAAGGAAATTGATTATTTAAATAAATTTTTAGGTATTGTTAGGTAAACTACTAGCCCTACATGCCACAAGATGATGTTAAAATTTTAAAATCTATATAAATTGAAGAAACGTTCACTTAGGATAGGTAGAATGGAGTGAAGTACATAAAAGATTCATTCAACTAAGGAGGGCATGGAAGAAGTTACACGATGATATGAAGTTTTATAGTAGGTATTGTTTGGGTGTATAGAATGTTGTTGTAGTCTGTTTTATTTTTTAGTTGGGAAAGGGCCCCACTAAAATAATATAAAAGATTCATTCAACTGAGGAGGGCATGGAATAAGTTGCACAATGCTATGAAATTTTATAATAGATAGGGGAGAGGAGCCAATACGTGCATGGGGTCCTAAACATGCTATAGTGTGTGGGTGGTTAGGGACCCACTGAGATGCACCTAATCACCTAGTATGTGTCCAGATTTTGACTAATAATCAATTTTTTAAAACCTAGAAATGAATCAGCATTAATTTGGTCATATTCCAATTAAATTTTGATAAAAATAATATATATTAAATGAAAACATAAAGTACCAGACAAAGGAGTCAAACAATTATGGCCATATCATTCACTAGTTGTTCATAACGATGATAGCTACTGATGTCCACAACAGTGGGCCCCATGTAAAACTTATACGTGCCCACATGAACAAAATGTAAGGATAATATTTATGCTCATTTGAGGTTGTCCACCCTTCTTACAAACAAAAGTGGCAACAATAGACAGCTACGCAAACAATCCTCGACACAAAAGATGACCCCCATGTGTAACTACACCCTACACATAAGACCATGTATACCTACAATAAGATGTCCAAGTCCACACATTTTCAAGCCCTTTGTCCCATGTGTCCAACTCTCCAACACACCAACTAGTCACCTCACCGCACATCTACTAGTCACTTCACCACCTCTCCCACCTGCATCCACAAAAAAATTGCATAAGCCCACTGTTTTCCATTAGCGGTATCATATGGGCACTACAAATGCAATCCATATTCAAAATTTGAAATGAAAAGAGTACAAACATTAAAGAGGCCACACAAACAAGTATTAAATTTAAATCATACAAAGAGAAATGAAATTACATCATTTGAGTCACAAAGAAGACACAAAAGGCATCAAATAGGAGAAGGAAGACACACCAAGCATCCAAGTATGTATTTTCTTCCAATTTATAACTGCTTTGATTATTAAACCCTTTCTTCCCCCTTACTATTTTAGATGCTCCTATATATTTGCTTCCAATTTATAACTACTCTTTCTATTTTATATTGTCGTGGTTGAGCTTTTGCTTCATTTCCTTTTATTCTATTTAGTTCCCTTTATCCATTACTTTTTGTATACAAGTAAAAATGACGATGACAAACTATTGCAAAACCACAAAGATCCAACCACAACAAACCCTATTCCTACAATAAAACATTCACCATACACCAATGAAGATACCTAAAAATAATGCAAATCAACAAATTAAACCATTATACCATTCACATGCCAAGTAGGGTTTTAATCTCCATTGATCTTCCTTGATATATTTGCTCTCAGATTTTGTATGTGTACAAGAGCTCAACAAAGAATGGATTGTGGTTGTGAAGACATTTGATCACAAGAAGGTCCTCCTCGGCCTAAAGATACTCTCCAACCTCCCCCCCTCCCCATCACTCTATGTCCTTGTTCTGCATCACCTCTTTCATCCCCACCACCATCCCTACCTTGGCCAATCTGACTCCTAGCCTTGAATGCAATACTGCTTCTCCCCCAACCTCACCTACCACCCCACCATCCTCCTAGACCTCCCTCATCATCATCATCATCGACCTCCTCCAAAGATGGTATTGGCTCCCCTGTCCTTGTCAATTGCGAGAATGGATACTCTGCAAAATACTGAGCATACTGTGCAGTCATCCCCACATCCAATACTCTTAAGTGCATCTCCCACCCTACTCGTGGGAGTACATTTAACTCTGCCCATGTTGTATCAAAATCCAAGGTCAAACCCCAATCTATCCTCTCCTTGTGAACTCAAGCATATATGGTTTAATCTTGAGGCATCCCTTGGGTATGACCAAATTGTCGGTACACATTAGTCAAAATGAATCTCTTCACAACATAGGGGGTCTTGCCTATCAAATACCTGCTCTGAAATAAAATGGGAATCTTTGTAGCATCCTCCACCCAGGCCTCACAATCCACATAGGGTCTCCATACCACGGAATCCATATCATCCAGGATCCACCTCCAATACTCTAACTTCCCAAGCATGGGCTAGGAAGATCCCTATCGATACATGAATAAATATGGTAGCCCGATTGGTCGTGACCTCTCTACCACTGGACAAGTCACTTCTATGTGCTCCCAAGCCCAGATCTACAAAAGTGTGACTTTGGCTGCTAAACTCGCTACCTCATCATATACTACCTGGTGCAACTCATGGTAGAGGTGGTCCAACACATAGACCCCCCATGCATATCGATTCCTCTACCTCACCATCTGTTGCAATATCCAGCCCAATCCCACTGAGAATCCATGTGACCTTCTCTCTAGACAAAGGAAACCATGAATAAAACCTGCTAGAACTGAAGGATATGAAACATACTGGTCCACCATGTCCTCCCATGAAACTGAATATCCACTGAGGTGCGAGTCAGCAAACACCTCTCCTAATTCCATGGTACCACCCTGCTTCTCCACATCATACTGCACCAACTCTCCAGTAATCAGGATCTGCAAAATCTTATACACATCCTCTGGTGTAACTTTAATCTCTCCAGTCAGTAAGTGAAAGGTGTTATGCTCGCTATGCCATCTCTCAGCTAACGCAATCAATAGGGCCATGTTCTTCTAGTAGGAAGGCATGAACAGGATGGGCAACAAACCACATGCAACAATGATAGTTTTGTCACCATCAGTAACAACTCCCCACATAGTTGTAATGTCCCCTTTTTAGTTTGTTCCTATTCTTGAGTGATTAGCCTATCATTTTGACCCTCATAGGCTATAATTATAGATAGAGGGTTTTCTAAGGCAAGGGCTTGGTTAATGGGGCTTCTCGTCTTCTCCAAAATTCAGTATGTTCCAGTTTTGGTCTTCGTTTGATTTAGATTGGACTTCATTTGATTCAGATTGGACTTCGTTTGGGCTCTGTATGCATTACTTACTATTTATAGTAAGTTAGAGCTACATAGAGAGGGACCCTTTCTATTTTTAGTAATGAATTTGCACATATAGAGGATTGAATGGTTGACTTCTGGGTGCATACGAAATTGACAAATAATGTTTATTTGGGGTTATAATTATTTAATTATTAATAAAGTGAACACTTTATTAATAATTAATTATGATAAGGAATTTAATGTTATATTATAAAGCTATTAACATTTCATAACGAAGGGGTCTTTTCATCATTAAAAAGGGGTCCAATTGATTATTTAAGTGATGTGCCTAGGCCAAGTGGGTTAAATTAAGTTATAATACCAACATTAAAAAAGTTTAATGAGTTAAAAAAGTGCTTTTTTGGAGAAATTTGACCCACTCTTGGAGAGATATAAATATACATTGAAGAAGCCAATAAACTTATTCTGGAGCATTTTTATTTGAGAAAGTTGATTGATTTTGTGGAGCCAAGGGTTTATGTAGATCGATTTGTCTTTGGGGACAAAAACTATCACTGATAGCATAACTGAGGTGGTGAAAGACCCACTTAGGGGTTGCATGTTGGGAAGGATAAGTTAGTCCTTTCATATGAGCTTCATTGGTGGCCAAGGGCCAATTTCACTTGGGTTCATATTGGAGGCATTTTAGCATTTGTGTCCACAATGAATCTGCTACATTGAATGTTGCCTAAGATCACTATTTTTTTGAGTGTCTATCTCAGTAATTTCCAAATTTTATATCAAATTGGAAGAGAGCCATGATTTGGTTCATTTTGGCTCACTCTTGCATCATCACACAAAGAAGGGTTTGGTGATTTCCCTAGGAGTATTTTTTTGCAAGGTGTGCACCCTTGGTCTCTGTGTGTTGTGCAGTGCAGTGCTTGGGTTTGTGGCATGGCTAACTGCCTCCTGTGGATTATATAAATCTAGTGCTTGTATTGGGCATTAACAGGCAGATCTTTTGGTGCAATGATAACCACACTTGTAACAAGTGGTAACAGATCTTGGTCATATGTTCAAACCCCTCGCTTGCATTGGGGAAGGACTATTGCAAGGTGTGTGCCCTTGGTCTCCTTGTGTTGTGCAGTGCAGTGCTCAGGTTTGTGACATGGATTAACTACCTCCCATGCATTCTATAAGTATAGTGGTTGTATCGGGCATTAATAGGTCGATCTTTTGGTGCAATGACACCCACAATTATAACACCTGGTAATAGAGCTTGGTCATAGGTTCAAACCCATCGCTTGCGCTGGGGGGGATTGTTGCAAGATGTGTGCACTTGGTCTCCTTATGTTGTGCAGTGCAGCACTCGGGGTTGTGACATGGCTTAACCACCTCATGTGGATTTTATAAGTCTAGTGGTTGTATCGAGCATTAACAAGTCGATCTTTTCATGCAACAACAACCACACTTGTAACAGATTTTGGAGGAGATTTGAGGTGGTTGCAAGTGATATATCAGTCTGAAGCAAGTTCAAACCAATCAACTATATTCCACGGTTTTTGTTCATATCTCCTTGTTGGGGAATCGAATTCATCATTTGATTAAAGTGCTCACCTTTGGGAAGGACCACGATGAAGTTAAGTGCTTAAATGAGGATTTTTGTGTTGGTATTTATTTATTATCAGATTGTAGATCATAGCAGGGGGGAATTTGAAGAAAGGCATGATTTGGCAAGGTGAATGCACATAGTGGAGTGATTTTACGTGCTTCTTCATCACTACACCTAGGTGCTTCATTCCAGGTTCATTTGGAATTGTTTATCATTGAGTTTTCAGTTGTATGCAGGAGTTAATTAACTGACATTAATACTCAAAAAGTCTAAAACTATTATGTTGTAAGCCATAAGGTTGGGTGTTTCATAGTTGCTTGGAATACGCATTCAATAAGGGGATGTTGTTGGGAATCTAATTATTGATGTAAATATACATTTATGATCAACCTATGTGCAAATTTTTTGATATAATGTCATTTGGCTGTGAGTGTTTATTAGCATCAATCATTGAATAAATAAATCAGTTTGAGGATGCATGACAATTATTAGACAAAATATCAATTAGTTGAATAGGACGATGATATGCCTTCTTTATCAGTAATTTATTTATGTTCATTGTATTCATATATTCCTATAAGCAAACCAAGGCAAACTACATAACACACAAGATTATATAGTTGACCAAAACCGCATAACATGCGGGTTATAGAGTCTGAAACTAAATCAATGGGTTATCAGGCAATTGTTTGTTAATATTACTGACACTTTCAGTCATATATGAGCAAGGGATACTACAATAGAAAAAGTCTTTGGGTATCGCTCTTGAAGCATCAACACACCCAATGACGCCTACATCAGGATATCAACACCATATCAGTTCTATCTATCAAGTGGATCAATCAACATAAGTCAATCGAGCAATCTTTTATCATCTCGGCATGAGATCTTAATCAATCTCATTGAGCCCCTATCAATGATGAAAGTGACGCTATCATTCGGGAGTTTCAATCATAAACTCTTATTAGTCAAGTGGGTTCATCTTAGGCTATCCTATCAGTAATCACACAGAACTCTCCTACCAGTGACATAAGTCACACTATCAAATTTAGGTAGGTTCATCTCAGCCTATCTTATTAGTGATGAAATTCACACTCTCATTCTAGAGTTTTGATCTTAAACTCTTATCAATATGGGAAGGTTAATCTTAGCCTTTCCTATCAGTGACCTAGTCATTAAACCTATCAAGCACTTGGAGTATTGATCATACATTGTCTAGCAGACCTCTCCTATCAGTGACACAAGTCACACAATCAATCTAGAGTTTTGATCATAAACTCTATATATCCAAACACAAACAGACACAAAACCAAGTCCTATCAATATCAAAATTCAACATTCTTACAAAATCAAATGAAATCATGACAAAATGATCATCAAACTAAGTATTAGACATCATCCACTATCCAAATATTGAATTTGCCAACTTCAAAAAATTCAAAAAATATCAAAAAATCAACACTATGTCATATGCGCTAAATCATATGCATTGAAACAGTAATCATATGTGCTACAACAGTAATCATATGCACTACAACATGAATCATATGCACTACAAAAGTATTCATATGCGCTAACTAAAAGATCATATGCACTAATATATCAATCAAATGCTCTACGACAATTTTCGTATGCGCCACAAAATAATTCGTATGCACTTTGAAAAAAAACCTATGTGCTAAAAGAAACCTAAAAAAACTAGGGCATCAATATCGCAGAAAAATGTACAAAATTCCATCAAACATGCTCAAAAATCACAAAAAGGGGTTCAAAATCCAACTTACCAAAGGTCCATACATTGTTGGCCTCTAAAATTGACAAACTCACTTGAATCGATGGCGGTGATGAGGTGCCACCATTTTTGCTCCTTCTTCTCTTCTCCAAAGCTCCAATCTCCAAATGACAAGTGCACAAATGAGTTGGAAAGAAAGCCCTAGGGGCTTATATGGTCAATGGTGATGTCACCTTGGGTGTGTTTCCTAGATGGACCATGGGGCATGTGTGTGCTCTGATCGCACCACATTTTCACTAATCAAACAATTTTTTTATCGAGAGATTAAAAATTAAAAAAAATTGAAAATAAAAAAATAAATAAATAAATTCCAAAAATTCCACAAAATCGTAACATCATCAAAAATCAATGAAATCGACTCAAGAATCCATTTTTTCTCAATTTATCTCCTAAGGAGGCATCATCATCATATCGACATCATATCAGTATCAGTATCAAGGGCAGCATATTGAAAATTTTGGCAGCAACATCAAAATAAAAAAATTTGGTAACATATTGAGCGATTTTTCTTTGAATCAACATGTGGTCACATGTCACTTCAAAGAGGGGCAAAATGTAGACACCTAAATCTGCACACCAAATTAAATGAATTTTATTTGTTTAATTATCATTTATCCACCTATTAATTAAATTAAGGTTTAATTAATATCACCTTTTCTTCTATCCGGACATTAATCAAATTCAACATTTGATTAATTCCCCTTTCTTCTATTAATTGAATAAATTCGATTTATTTGATTAAATCCTCTTTCTACATTTAATTAAATTTATATTTAATTAAAATCCCTTCTTTCATATAAATAAATAAATATTTATTTATAAATCCCCCCCTCCCACTTGCATTTTCCTACAAATGCAAGTTGCATCCATTTTTAGTTGAAATAAAACATTTTATTTTAATTAAAATCCTATTTTCTCCCACTTGCATCCTAAAAATTCTTCTAGAACATCTCAAATCACACTTAACTAGCCTAATTTCTTCTAATCATGTCACATCCCTAAATTTGGGGAAGTCACTTCTCCAAATTTGGAAGAAAGTCTTCTAGATGCATTTAAGACACTATCTTTTTCAACAAGTTAACTTGTTGAGTTCCCCAAATTTAAGGCGCTTACAAAAGCCTTGAAGGTTATCTACCTTCCAACAAGTTAACCTCAAAAGTCTTCAATAACCATTAAAGGTTAACTCAACCTCAACCCTTGGTTAGATAATTTCCCTCTAACTTAACCATCCTTTAACCAATGGGTCTCTTCAAGTATTCATTGCTTTGACCATGTTATCCATTAACTCTTTCACAAGAGTTTATCCTTTGAGTAAAAGTATTATCTAATAACTCAACCCTAACCTTACCTCCTAAGGTAACCACCATGTCTTCTCAGACATTGAATGCCTCTTACATCTCCTCTCAAGCCTCCTCATGGTGACACTTGTCATCCTAGGATTGGGTTGAGTTTCTCACAAGGATTGAAGATCATTCAATCCTAACCCTTGTTAATATTACTCAATCTTAACCCTCAAACAGCCCATTTATTTTATAAATAGGTTTCATTTCCTTTAGTATTCATCAATCCAAGTCTTCATGCATCTAAGTTATAGTCTCATTTCATCAAGCATTTTAGCCTCTCTTTGATAATATAAATTAGATCATTTTAGTAGCATCGTAGCATAGATTTATCATGTTAGTAATATATCATGTTAGTTTCATTTTCATGCTAGCTTACTATCATCTTAATATTATTTTTCATGCTAATTTAACTTCATATCAATATCATCATCCTTGCAACATATCATTATCTAGTTTCATATCAAAATCATTCACTAAGATCTTAGTTGCATAGCATTTAGGTCTTTTATCAAACTATCCCTCATTCTTTGGGTAGTCATCCTAGAGATCAAGTGCTCTTCCAAGCTAAGAGCCACCTTGATTTAAAGGATCCTTGGAGATAGAGAACAATGAGACGCTTTTAGAGTTTTGATTGATTAACATATTTTTTTCTTATTGAATCCTCTAATATAATGTTTCATTGGTATGCTTTATGTGCTCACCTCCATTTTGCAGGTTCCACTCTTTTTAGTGTACAATAGTCGCATTAGGTAGTAGAAAGAGAGAAATAATCCTCTTATATAGAAGATAATTTTAGAAAAATGGAGGGATAAGATTAAGAGGTGAAATAAATAAATGGTCAAGTAGGATTAAAATGTAGGTAGAAGAAATAATAAAATATGAAGGGGGTAGGTAGAGGAAAATTAAGAGATGAATGACATGTATCATAGAGGAAAAAGCTAATGAATTAATTCAATAAATAAAAATTTGTTTAAGTAATAGAAGAAGTGGGATCAATTAAATAAAAAATTATTATTATTTAAATGAGGAAAGGGCTAGAAGAGTCTAAATGAATTAATTAAATAAATAAGAATTTATTTAATTAATAGAAGCCTTAAGATAAAATAATTAAATAAATAAAAATATTTATTTAATTAAACATGACAACTTTAGGTGTCTACATTTTGCCCCTCTTTGACACAATGCAGCTTGTCATGTTTGCTCAAAGAAGATAAGATAAAATGATACAAAGTTGCCCCAAGATGCGAATGATATGCCCCCTCAAGAGATTGGATGAAATTTTGCAGACAATCTCTCGATAAGAAAGAAAGGCTAGAAATGACTGTTAAGATAGGATGACAAGATCAAACGAGAAAAAGATTGACATGGCAAACTAGGGTTAGGTAGCCTATATATGCAGGCTAAAAGAAAAACATCCTTATTTTTCATCCATAGCACATAGGAGATCAGAGCACTTAGAGCATCTACAGAGAAGTCAGCAGTACAAGAGAGATGGCAGAGAGGATCCACAGATTCGATCGCGTCCAATGATTCTAGAGACCAGATGACATGGGTGATTCAGTATGTACCTTGACCTTGCTTTGTACATTTTTTCATTTATGATGCATTTAATGCATTTAAGGAGTAGTTTTACAAAAATGCGAAAGTGTTATTTAGGGCAAAAATGCGTCTAGGTTAGGTTTTAGCGCATCTGGGTAAAACAAGCGCATCTAGGTAGATTACGACCACATTTATGAATGTAATCATGCCTATGTGCACTTTTGGTGCATCTATGTTGAGCAGGTGTGTATGTGTCAAAAAATCACATCTAGGTCTAGCAATGTCATGTTTGTGTTGATAAAGCATGTCTATGATGCCAAACCACGCATATGTTAGGTAAAATTGAGTTTGTGTTGCAAAAACGCGTCTATCAAGAAAAAGGCCAAAATTGACAATTTTGTCATCGACATACGCTGTCAATTGGATAAACTATTGAGAGGACTCACTCAAATAGGTGCCCTAGGGAAGAAAAACTAGAAACAAGGCTAGAATTGACAACTCTGTGATAAACATGATAAACTTATAATGCACTGAGAGGGGGGTGAATCAGTGCAAGCCAAAACAACAACACAAATTTGATCACCACTTTAAATAACTTAAAGCTTAATAAACATAAATGAAATATCACCACATAAGCTAACACCCAATATATCATGCTCCACATAACACAAAGATTTATACGTGGAAACCCAAAAGGGAAAATCCACGGTGGGAGTTAATACCCACAAGATTCACTATCTGCAGAATAGAAATATTTGACCAGTTAAGGTCATACAAACATGCTCGGTTAGGAGCAGACCCTATTAGGAGTCACTCAGTTAAGGGATTTACCTCAGCCCTGTTAAAAGCTTTGCCCTGTTAGGAGCAACCTCGCAAGTGGATTTAGACTCAAGTTAATGAGCTACCCTATTAGGGGATTTACAATTTCAGGCCTGTTAGGACCTACCCGGTTACGGGATTTGACTATTGCAATTGTTAGGAAAACAATAGTAAAATGATCTGTATGTAGCACCTATGTGCCTAATAATATCTGCTTCAGTTCCACTCAATACATCAACAACACATCAATACAGAGCTTCTCAATTTACCGCACAATCAAACTCTCAATAATCTCTTATGATATCCTTCCCATCTCATAACTCATCCCACTTTTTATAAAGATCAACTTAGTTGGCTAATAACCTTGGAACAATTTCCTAGGTTCAATGAATCTAGTCAATATTGCACTACACGCTTTACTTATGTTGGCCACCGACATAACAACTCAAAAGTAAAACATTATGTGTATCAATTTACCGATCTTAGTGACTTTGTTCTACCGGTTAGTTGTTCTTCTTGATTGACTGCTCTATACATCATAACTTGCTTATCATGTTGAATCTTCTGTTGCGGTATGAAACATAGCTACCTGATACAATCTCCAACACTCTTGCAAAACCACATCACCTAACTCTTCATTGATCGCTCATACCGGTTGCTTTGAATACAACCTTGTTCTTGTTTACCGGTTGAAGTCCTATTTGTCGGTTCACTAATAAACTATCTCCTCTACCGGTTATTCTTTACCAGTTGGCCTAAAATACTTAGATGACTATCAAAACATAGTTGACATCAATGAAAACATAAAACAAGTCATCATTCAACTTATTACGTCAAAACATTATCATCAAGCCAACAATCTCCCCCTTTGGCATTGATGGCAACACTTAGGAAAAATTGTGTCTAAGTGTACAATACAAAAATTGACTCAACTCATGACACAAACTCCCCCTTAGCAATTGCATGCTATTACAAAATTTACAAACATATAAACTACTATTCCCCATTACAATTCAAAATTTTACCTCATACGACTACTCCCTCTTTGACAGCAATGACAAACGTAAGCAAATACATGAAAGATAAATGCAATATACATAAAAATTTGCATTATCATATATAGATATAAAAGTTCAAAATGTTTTACAATGCCATCTTAGAAAATGCATCTCCAAAATGAGACTTTAACTGCTTCAAATCATTGTGCCAAGTTTCCAAAAGAGTGTCGGTTATCTCAACATGTGTTCTTATCTGGCAAGCCACCTCCTCCATGGCATCAATTGTACTCATCTCAGGTGTAGCTAGAATAGCTTCAGTTTCCTTGTAGCCTCTCTGCAAGATTTCAACCTTAGGGATCAAAAGTGTTTTTAGCTCCTACAGTGACTTAGTCCTTTTGACATGTTCATTCTCATAAGCTTTTAGCTTATGTTGAAGTTAAACAACCGATCTACCAAAAGTTATAGAAGAATCATTTAGGGGGATAAATGATTCACTTAGAACTTCAAGTTCCTTTTCAGCTTCTTGTTTCCTTTTCATCAGATCATCATAGATAATGAAAACTTTGCAATAGTGGAAAGGATTTTATCTTCAGTTTCAAGTCCATCTTTAATATGATATTTATTAATCGTCATATCAACTTCGTCTTTATCAATATCATTCATCAACTTCTCTATTCTCTTCTTCTTAAATTCCTTTTCCACATTCAAATAAGTTTCATCTTCAAAAAATTTCATTTTTTCACCAACATCAGCAACCAATCGACCTAACTTATCAATCGGTGTAGACAACCTATTACTGTTCATCTCTGGTAACAGACTAGACAAAATCTCAACTGCACATTGCATTGTTTGAGCTTCCTTTTGTTGTTCCTTCATTATTTTCTTCGTAGCTCTAGATTGCATGGCAGATGCAATCTCCATTAGTTATGTAGAACTCAACGCATCCATATTGATGGGTCCTTGAATACTTAGTTCATCATCATCAATTTTCTTCTTAGAGGTAAGAGATAAAGGTATCAATTTAGGTTTTGGTTTCACTGATTTCTTTTTTGTAGTCTCCTCCTCTTCCTTCTCCTTGTCCTTTACCGATGGTGTCTTTGTATCAACTATTTCAATGATCACTGGTGGTTCTTCAGCTCTTTGTTTCTCTTCATCTTTATCCTATCCATGTTCCTTTTGTTCAGTCATATAAACATCTTCATCCTCTACATTTTTAGTTTGTTCCTTCTTTTCTCCCTCAGTACCAGTTGTATCAATTTTTGTACCATCATCAGGAATTACAATTGTCTCATTATGTACATTAACTAGTTTATCATCTTCTAATTGATTAGTAAAAACAATCTCATCCGATGAAAAATCATCAATATCTACATCATCTAGGAGATCTTTTGCCTTAAGCTTCTCTGGTTGCTCTTCTTCCTCGTTAGGTATCAACCCCAAAAATTTCTTAAGAATTTGCTCAGTCTCGGCATGGACCAACTGAGATTCACCAACTAATAATCTTGTCAACCTTTTCTTTGTCGAGAATAATGGCCTTATCTTAGAAATAATTTCTTGAATATCTTCCTGAGAGGTTTCCGGTTGTAGATGCATAAATATAAATTCAATCAATTATTTTTCCTGTTTTATAGCAATTTTCCATCTTGCCTCCAATTTATCATACAAAGAATCAAGTATCAAACCTTGCAACTTAATCAATGCTTTATAGTACATGTTCATATACCAGACAATAGTATCTTCAATTTGCATTTTCTCATCTTCACTAAAATTGTTATAAAGTCTCTTTACATCAGTCAAAATACCATACTTTCTAATTTTCTCCAAAATCCTTTCAAGTAAAGTGGGTTTACTTACCGGTGGCTTCATAGATTTCATAGTAGGAGATCCAAACACTTTGCGTTTCTTCCTACTAGCTCTCATTTCCTTCTATCCACCTTCAGATTCAGTATCATCTTCCTCAATAGTTTCAAGTGTCCTTTGTGCCTGTTGTTTCTTTCTTTTCCTGTCAACTCCTTTCACCTTGGGTGCTTTACACTTAGCTTCCTTGGGTTTTTTTCTAATCTAGATCTTAGGAGTAGGATGGGGATTCTCCTTCACCATGGTACTCCTTGTTTGTCTACCAGTGCTTGTACCAGTTGGGGTACTAGAGGATTCAACTTTCCTTGCTTCAAACTTAGCTCTAGCTTATGCAATTGCCTCTTTAGTAAAACCTCGTTCAACTGCAAATCGTTCCACTTCTTTGATGACTTTCTTTGCAATGGCTAGTCTGGCAAGCTCAGAATGCACCTCAATAGATTTCTCCTTATAAGTCCCAAACCTTGTAGCAATAGTATCTACCGGTTGTGCTAGCAAGTGTTCAGCATAAGAAACCAAAAGATCTTCTTAAACTTTGTAGCCCATAGGCATCACCCAAGTTATCCTAGGATCAATTGCCTCCATCTGACATGTGTTTGCGTCAACCAAAAAATAGATGGTATCATCATATCTACTAACAAACTGTGTCGGTATCCTCTCTCTTGCATGCATCATTTTCTGAAAATATTTGAAATAACCCCAAGAAATCTTACCAAAATCATTACCTAACATCATGATGTTGTTCTTTATCTATAACAATGTTAGTGTGTCCTTAGACCACTGAACAACACCAATACCAGCAAAGAAATTCTGAAAATAGAAGAGCAATCCAACAATCAGTTGTCCAAATTTAAACTTCAGTCTTTTGTCTTTCTTGGTAGATTCAAGATTGAGCACCAACTGACTTCTCAATGCCTCAGACAAATCATAATCAACATTTTCTTTGATCATCTAGTAAGCAGTATGGATGGTTGTAGTAGGGATATTATTCATCCTGCTAGAATGATATACCTGGTATCCTATGACCATTAAAGCAAATTTTACTGCGGGATTATCAATCTCATTAATAATCATAGCTCTTTCATCTCATTGTGACTTGGTCAGCTTGGCAACATCATCCTTAGGAACTGATCTCAGTACTGGAACTTCACTGGTGGAACACAATCCAGATATTGCATGAATCACTTCTTTGGTGATCTTATGTGGTCGATCAAGCCACATAAACTGGTCATGCACATGACTCAAAACATATCTTACATGATCATCTTCAAAATCATCAATAGAATTTAGTGCATGGTGAAAACCTTTATTGGTAACCCTCTTATAATGTTCTTTCAATACTCCATTCTTGTCACACATTACCCTATATTGATCAAATATAGCAAAAATTCCAATATCTTACAACTTACAGTGAATGTATGATCTAATATCCTCTATAGGAAAAACTACATATGGGACTCTGGATAGGGCTCCGACGGGATCGATTTCAATGGATTTTAAAAGAGTGCCTCTTAAACTTTGGACGAGGCATGACTGTAACATCTACCATATGTGGTGCATCCATCTTCAAAGACACGGATTCTGAAACAAATAACAGGATTTGTCGGATAAATACCTTTCAACGCTTCCACAACTAGGGTTTCAACACTGAGAATGCACTTACATCAATTACCGATCATAGATCACTCCAAATATTTTGTTAATCTGATCAAATGCTTCTCACACAAGCTCTTCTATACTCTTTTTCCTCTCTGAGTGCTCTCAAGAATGCAAAGTGACAAATAATATTCAAAAAGTCCTTTTATTTGCTTCAATACCTACCACATTAAATTCTATTCCCAGTTGTATAAACAAACAAACCCTAAAACACCATTCAATATACTATTGGTTCTCATATCACATCAAATCTACCGTTTTGATCATAAAATCACTTTACAATATCATAATGCGTCAAGATATACAAATTTATCTTACTACATACCATATAGTGGGGTCTAGAAATGGATCTGACATTAAGCTCCCCCTAAGCCTTTTAATAGCTTAGTTTGTCAGTGATGAGTTCTCCACACTAGGAAAAGAATTAGGATCTTCTGATGGTTTCTCATCACTCTTGTTTTCACAAATATTGTTCATCTCTACTCTGGTCTCTTCCACATCAACTTTATTCTTCCCTTTCTGGTCAGCAGATTGATTTACCGGTTGACTCATTTTAGCTCTACAAAAATTTGCAAGGTGTCCCAGTTGGTGACAATGAAAACATACCATAGCAGATGCTCTCCATCATCCAGCATTGCCTTTACACGTCCTTCTTCTGCAATTCATAGCTACATGACCATAGTTATGATAGATTGTGCAAATCATATTCATTCTCTTTTCCATATCATAGGGACTAGACCAGTTAGCATAGGGTCTCTACCAATTTACATTTCATCGGTCATTAAAAGTTCTTTGCCAATCTCCACCAGATCTTTGATTCATGTGGTGTGTCGGATTATTTGCTCCATACCTGCATTCAACAACTCTATGCCCATACATATTGCAAGTGTAACAATATCCATTAAAATTTATAGGTTTGTATCCTTGATAAGCCTTAGGTCTAAACCATTAAAATAATTAGATCTACAAACATTAGCAGTATGTCCTGGCTTATGATAATTAAAGCATATTAGTTTGTAGGGTTTCTTACCAGTGGATTTTTTGATCTTAGGTGCAGATTTACCTTCTTCAATGTTGTCCTTTGTACCAGAAGGCTCACCTTTCTCAAAACTAGTGTAGCCCAATCCTTGTGTCTCACCTTTCATCCTCTTTGATTGAATCTTTTCATCAAGCATAGTAGAACTTTTTTTAAACTTTGTAAGTGTTTCATTAGCATCAACAAGTTCCTTTGTATTATCTTAATTCTTTTTCATTACACTTTCTCTTAGAGACATTGCCATGTCTAGATCAACCTTTATTTCTTCTTTTTCTTCGTGTTCCTCATGAAGATGAGCATACAGAGTTCCAACCTCCTGGTTCAACTTAAAGATCTCATGTTCTTTTTCTCTAATCTTGTCTTTAGTAGTCCTTTTGTCTTCTAGTTCTTGACTCATCCTGATAGTTAGGGCTTCTAGCTCTCTCCTCAGGTTTGCCTTTTCATCATTCAGTTTTTCAACTTCAGTAACCAATGCATCCATGTTTTCTTCCTGAGATGAATTTTTTTCAGTAATTTCATACAGTTGTTCAGCCAGCTCTCTCCTCTTTTCCAATGAAGCTTTATAATTGACCCTTAACTCACTTAGGGCATCTTCAGATTGTGCAAGCCAGTTAGAAAGATCTCTATAACTCATATCACCCATGATAGCCTTAGGGATCATTCCCAAGCTGTTAAGCCTTAAGGGAATTAGGCTCTGATACCAATTGATAAACTTATAAGGCACTGAGAGGGGGGGTGAATCAGTGCAAGAAAAAAAAACAACACAAATCTGATCACCACTTTAAATAACTTAAAGCTTAATAAACATAAAAGAAATATAACCACATAAGCTAACACCCAATTTATCATGCTCCACATAACACAAGTATTTATACATGGAAACACAAAAGGGAAAAACCATGGTGGGAGTTAATACCCACAAGATTCACTATCTGCAGAATAGAAATCTTTGACCAATTAAGGTCATACAAACATGCCTGGTTAGGAGAAGACCATGTTAGGAGTCATCCGGTTAAGGGATTTACCTCAGCCCTGTTAAAAGCTTTGCCCTGTTAGGAGCAACCTTGCAAGAGGATTTAGACTCAAGTTAATGAGCTATCATGTTAGGGGATTTACAATTCCTGGCCTGTTAGGACCTACCCGGTTAGGGGATTTGACTGCTACAACGGTAAAATGATCTATATGTAACACCTATGTGCCTGATAAGATCTAGTTCAGTTCCACTCAATACATCAACAACACATTAATACAAAGCTTCTCAATTTACCTCACAATCAAACTCTCAATATTATCTTATGATCTCCTTCCCATCTCATAACTCATCACACTTTTTATAAACATCAACTTAGTCAGCTAATAACCTTGGAACAATTTCCTAGGTTCAATGAATCTAGTCAATCTTGCAATACATGATTTACTTATGTCAGCCACCGACATAACAACTCAAAAGTAAAACATTATGTGTACCAGTTTACCGATCTTAGTAACTTTGTTCTACCGGTTAGTTGTTCTTCTTGATTGACTGCTTTGTACATCATAAATTTCTCGTCCTGTTGAATCTGCCAATGTTGTATGAAATATAGCTACCTGATACAATCTCCAACACTCCTACAAAATCACATCACCTAACTCTTCATTGATCGCTCATATTGGTTGTTTTGAATACAACTATGTTCTTGTTTACCGGTTGAAGTCCTATTTGTTGGTTCATTGATAAATTGTCTCCTCTACTGGTTATGCTTTACCAGTTGGCCTAAAAGACTTAGATGACTATCAAAACATAGTTGCCATCAATGACAACATAAAACAAGTCATCATTCAGCTTATTACATCAAAACATCATCATCAAGACAACAAAACATACATTGCCAATTGGATAAGTTGTTGAGAGTATTCACTCAATAGGTGCCCTAAAATAGATATGTTTGCTAAGTTGATCATAGGATAAGTCATTGAATTCATATAATTTATTGAGTGCTCTAGTTATAGTGCAATGTGACAAACATATACACTAGGATACAATGCCATGTGATAAACATAAGCACTAGGATAGACAAGATAAGACACGTAGCACTATGTGATGAACATGAGTATCACGAGGATTGACATGATTGGTTTGATTCAATGCAAGAGGACTTGCCCCAACTAGAGTCATGAGAGAGATTCTCATTGACTCAATGATTATGACCAGAGTTGATCGATGATGATCATGTCATTATTTATGCTACAGGACTAAGACATTCTTTGCTCATGCCAAAGATTCGGATGAACACACGACTATTGACTGGTCTTGGATAGAGGTGGCACTCTAAGACGTGCACATTTTATTTGTCGATTGGCAAGATGTCAGTCACATTAGAGGATATATATAGGATACTACATGTTGGAATCACTGAACACTGAGAGGGAGGTTGAATCAGTTTTTTGCAATTTTCAAATTTTTTAATCTGATTCTCAAGCCACCCAATGCATAAGAAAGAAAGTAAAGTGCAGAAACATAAAACAATCAATCACACAACCATAACACCAAGATTTTTACATGGAAAACTAGAAAGCAAAAAACCATAGTGGGATTTGAACCCACAATATTATTATACTATGGCCAAAAGTATGATAATATTACATAAAGGGAATGCACTTGCATTCAGGCACATTGCCTAGAGCTCACTACTCAAATGCATAAAAGGGAAACAACCCTAGAGGACTCACTATCCTACAAATGAGATACAAAATTAATTACAATGTCTAAATTGGAATATAGCATCTACAAATGCCAAAAATCAATTTTGATTAAGCACAGTTTGACTGTCAAATTTTGCTTTGTCTTGCTCAGTCATCTATCGGGGAACCAATTATGCATTATGATTCTTATCCATATACCACACATCCACATTCACATAAAACCATCCCAAAAATGATCATCTGAATTGACATTATATGTCCGTACAACCTAATAAGATCCCAAACATGTCGGCTTCACAGAAATTGCATAACACACAACATGAAACATGTATCACCAAGTCGGCTCAATCCATCCATAAATCCATATGCAGACCTAAATAGAATGATAACAAGCTTCATATGAATCAACCCAATCACCTTGAACATGAAACCAATCACTGAAATCAACCCAACAATTCTGCATCACCTGTTACACCAAAATAGCTCTGTTCTAACTGAATTACTAGATACCGGACCTTTATTCTTACTCATGAATCAACACTAAATACCGGGATCACGAAATAAGCTACCTCGAACTTCAAATCATCTACCTTGATCACCACAACCAAAATTACATCATCAATATTGAGATGTGCATAATGATCTCATGCTCTACCGGTTACTATGTTCCACCTTCCAGACTTATGCCTTATGAACAATATGACTCCTAAGCATCAATCATACATCAATCTTCACCAGAATAGTGGCTCTTGCCAACAACCTCCCCCTTTGGCACTGATGGCAACACTGTGAAAAATGAATTGTACACTTAACTGCAAAACTTCAAAATTCCAAACTCCCCAAGAATCTTGTAAAATCTACAAGCTCCCCCCTGAGAACTTACACCATTTTCACTTTTCTCTCTTCCCCTTTGACAACAATGCCAAAGATAGGAATCTGTGAAAACTTGTATACAAGAATATGTACAGTTGCTCATAAGAATTTGAACATATCAGCAAAAATTGTCCTTAGGGATAGAAAATGGTTATCCCATGCTTTCTTCAAGCTCTTCAAAATGTTGATCATCCTGCTGAAAAGGTAAGCATGCATCTTTGCTCTTTGTCTATCTATCAGAAAAGGCTTATCCAGAGCATCCTTAGCATCTTGCATACTACTCATCAAAGAATATATTTGGGGAGTGATAAAATTCCTCACTTCTCCTACTCTACCCAAAATTTTGTCCATCACCTGATTTAGACTTTTAATCTTATTCAATATGCAAAAAATTTGTGATTCAAAATCGCTAGCCGAGACTGATTGAGGTGCATAAGACTGAGATATTCTAGAAAGTTGGCCTTCACATTCCCTTATTTTCTTGTCAATGTCTATAGTAAACTTGGGCAAAATTAGACATGACTTGTATATATGACTGCCTTCATCAAGAGCATCTTGAATACACTTCATAGCAGTTACTAAATTGACTCAATCATCCTCAATCATCTTCAAAAATGTTTTCAATTGCATAGAATTGAATTGATTCAAAATTCTAGTATCTTTTGCCTTCTCCAAAGACTCAAAATGAGAACCTACAACATTCAGCATACTCTTAAGCTTACTGAAGTGATCAAATGTGTCTAGTTTGAAAGATGGCAAAATTTTCTCCAAGACATCATCTACCAATGTTATCAACTCTTTGTCTGTTGAATGGGACTTAAGTAAGTCCTCACTGGCTTTAGCTTGGATGAGATTTGCTAACTTTAATGCTTGAATCAGAGATAAGGAACTCAAATCGATAGGCCCTTGACCAAAATCATCTGAATCAGTAGCAATCTATTTACCTTTATCAGTTGCAGTGTCTCTTGCCACTATTGCCAAATATTTATCTACCTTCTCCTCTCCTTTCTCCTCTCCTGCTACCTTTGCCCTTGCATCATTATCATCATCTTCTCCCTTTTCTACATCATTTGTCTCCTCATCTGCCTTTTGTAAAACAATTTCAATAATCAGAGGATCTTGTTCAGCTTCACCGAAGATATCATTAGTAGCATCAACATCATCAACTGTAGTCTAATCATTTGATTTCCCTTCCAAAATGGCCTTCTTAGATGATTGATCCTTTTTCTTGTTAGGAACAATTTCATGCACTCCCAGAATAGATGTGTCATGTGATTGATCTCCCGGACGAGTGTCATCATGTGTTGGGTTCACATTAATTATGTGATCTATCAAAAATTGTCTCAAAATTGTCTCTCTCCTTAGTGAATTCATCTATTTTGTCAAGCATAAGCTTATTAACTCTCTTCTTACATTGGAATCTTTCCTATGCAAGCTTTAATAATCTAACCACTTCAGTTTTAGAAATAACAGAGGATAGATTCACTAATACATACTCCTTTATTATATTATCCTCTAAACTTGTTGTATGCCTCCTTGCATCCAAAATGTCATACAAGCTTTTGGGAATCATGGATGAAAATTATATTAATTCCTTACTGTAGTCACACAAATCTGTCCAGCTTAATTAAATAAATATTCGCTATTTATTTGATTAAAAATCCACTAGCCATCAATTAATTAAATTAATATTTAATTAATTCATCTCCAAACATTCTTCTATTAATTAAATAAATTATGCAATTTATTTTAATTAATTCATTAAATCAAATTTCAATCAATTAAATAAATAAAATCTATTTATTTAATTAAATCCCCCTATTCCTCTTTTAAATAAATTAAATAAAACATTTATTTAAATCATTATCCCCACCCCACTTGCATTTTCCTACAAATGCAACTTGCACACATTTATTAAAATAAATGAATTTTTATTTTTAATAAAATCCTATTTTCCCTCACCCACCAAATCCACTTGCAAAATCTAATCCCCTTCTAGATTCTTCTAACCCCTTCCTAATTAGCCTAATCCATCCCCTAATTATTATCACATTCCTAAGCAAAATGGAGTCACTTCTCAAAGACTCCAAAGTCTTTGAAAAGCATTTAATGCTTTGTGTGTTCAACAAATTAACCCCCAAAGTCTTCCAAGACCACTAATGGCTCTTACATGACCATTTATGGCTCTTACATAACCATTTGTGGTTATTTCAAACTTGTCCCCCCAAACATTTATTGTTTTGACCATATTCATCCATTTCACATTTGCACAAGAGTTTATCCATGGGATAAAAGCTTTATTCTTTGAATAAAGATTTTATTCATTCAACCAACCTTGACTCTAAAATCCCAAGGTCATATCAGGCATTTAATGCTTATTCCCTCCCCTCTCAACCTATCTAACATTGACACTTGTCATCCTGGGATTGGGTTGAAAGCCCTCACATGGATTTGAAATCATTCAATCCTGACCCTTGTTGAGATTGCTCAATCTCAACCATCCATTGCTCCATTTTTCCTATAAATAGAGCCCATTTCTTCATAATCCAGATCCTGAAAACTTGTATGCATTTAAGCTATAGGCATTTTTAGAGAGCATTTTAGCATAAGCAATCTAATATCTTGTTATTTTGGTTAAAATATATCATTTTAGCATCAATAGCATAGCATTAACTTTTCATTTCACATTTAGAGCTATACTACAATCTCAATCCTCCATAAGCATCCATAGTGCAAAAAGCTGCTAAGAGCTACACTATTTTGGAACTTGGAGAGGAGAGGAACAAGGGAGAAAGAAACTAAGAGCATGTTAGGAGGTATTTGGAGATGCCTCATCGTGTTTGCTTTGATAGTTAAATATGCTTGCATGTTTTTAGTGTCTCTCTTGGTATGCCTTTTTAGATTAGTTTTTGATTGACTAACACTAACGGTTTCGTGTCTTTGGTGTTGTTTATCATTTGCTAACCTTGTGCCATTTAGGAGGGCATCACTTACTATAAATATTCATGTACTAAACAATTGCTTCTTCTATAGCTCTTTGGTCTTTATCATCAAAAAAATTTATAGTATATAGGCACATTCTTCAAATTGTCATCCTTAAGTACTTCATCAATTAATTGTTTCAGAGTCATTGGGGGAACAACTTCATATGTACCTTCTACTTTACCAAATTTGAGAGCTTCATCTAATTTTGAATTTTGCTTTTTGCTCGTTCTATCTCTTTCAGATGGCTCAGCTTCAGCTCTTGGCTTCTTTTTCGGCTAGGCTCTACCAGATTGTGGCTTCTTCACTATGCTTGCATAAGTGGTTGTCTTCTTTACTTCTTTGACCTTTTCATCAAATTTGGTTTCTTCCTTTGTAGCTACATATTTTATTGGTGGATTCTCTTTCTATCTCTTCTCTGCTCCACTGGTTGATGTTGTATGTGGCTTGGGTGAAGGAATAGACTTCTACACACCGAAGGTAGATGCAAACTAGGATTGCCTTGGCTTTGATTTCTTGGGAGGAGTGGAGATAGGTTTTGACTTCTTGGGCTTTTCTATGTCCTCCTTCTTTAGTATTTCCTACTCCATAGCTCTTTGTAAACCTTCCTTTGATATACCCATTTTCTCTGCTAGCTCCTCAACCTCTTTTCTTACTTCACTTTTCCTTGTCGGTCTAGTAAAATTCTTGCGCAAATCAAGATCCTTTTCTTTGTAGGTCCTAAACCTTTCCTACTTATCATCTATCGGTTGACTCAATAGGTTTTGAGCATATTCGTCAAGTGTATTTGCATCCACCTCATACCCCATGGGCACAATCCAAACAATCCTAGGCTCAACTGCCTCCATATGAAATTGATCCTTGTCAACCATGAAGCAAATTTATTTCTCATATTTTTCAACTATATCTTTTGGAATCCTCTCTCTAATTTGCATCATTTCCTAAAATGATTTGAAATATCCCCATAAAGCATATTTTTGTGCTACAGTGTCACCCAAACCCTGCAAACCTTCCTTGATTTGGACTGCCATCGGTTTATCATAAGCCCATTGAACCTTTCCAATACCAAGGATTTCATTCATGAAATACAGTTCAAAACAAACAATCAAGGAACTAAATTTGAATACATGTTTCTTATCTTGCTTTATCTTCCTCAGGTTGCTTAATGGCTCACTGAGAAGCACTCCACAAAGATCATACTTCTTGTCTTCTTTAAGCATTTGATAAGTGGAAAATATAGCAGTACCGGATACTAAATTCTGCCTACTAGACTGATATACCTTATATCCAATTACCATTGAAGAAAATTTCAAATCATGCTATATTATATCACTAATTTTCATTTAACGATTATAATATTGGGATCTGATAACAGTTGTCACTGTTGTGTTATGTACTTTCCTTAGGGTGAGGATTGCACTGGTTGCATTCAAATAGGTTACCACTTGAAAGGCTTGCTTTGTGATCTTATGAGGTTGGTCCAGCCATACAAACTCATCATGGATTCAGCTTAGAATGTATCTCACCCATTCAGACTCATCAAACACCGAGAAATGAATAAACTAGATAAAACCCTTGTCCTGCAATGACTTGAATTCTGGCTTCAGATTTCCAATTCTATCCATCATCTGCTTGGTGTAAATCAATAACATGTCTGCATTTCTAATATCCTTGATGTTATAGTGGATGTATGCCCTAATATCTTCATTATGCAGTATGCCATATGGGACAGAGGAAAATGCACCTTCTAGATCATCTTCAATAGATTCGAATGGATGTCGCTTGAATACGGGCCTCACTCTCTCAGTAATCTCAACTACCAAGGGAGTCACAACACCAGATGCAGATGCCATTTCAAAATTGGGGTATGAAAAGATATATTGCAAATAGATAAATACCTTTTCAATCTCAACCGGATGCTAGGAATCGTTAATTGATCGCTTCAAGATTAGTTATCACTACTTAATTTTGTTCACCTTCCTCTTCTGCTCTTTCTCTTCACTCACAATGTGAAGAATGATTGATTGAAATGCCTTTTTATCCACTGAAAACCTGACTTTAAGTTGTAATAAATCCACAACCCTAAAAGATTCTCGGATATCTTGCATCTTCAAGAGTTCATCACCGGATACTTAGATAGGAATGAAATCTTATGGATATCATTTGCACAGCCAATCTCCATCATCTGCAACCATCCTTGACCGGTTATAGATCTTCAAAAAGGGGATTCTAAATATCTGCATGAAAATCTTCCCCCTAAGGCATTAGGCCTTAGTTACCAGATGAGGTTCCAGCACTGGAATTAGGTGTGGATCCATTCTAAATGTTTGAATCTTCCTTCTTAACCCACATCTTCTTATGTTGATCTATGATCTCTTCCACTTTATCTTTTCCCTCTTAATCTGATTTGTTCTTGTTTACTGAAGCAATCTTGATTACATTCTTGCTTCTGCAATATTTTACAAAGTGACCAAATTTGTTGCATGCATAGCAAACAACATTTCATTGCATAGGCCTAAAGTTCATCTGATTTGGTCTCATCCTGCATTGGTTAGCAATGTGTCCAAACATTCCACAAGCATAGCATATCTTATTATTCATCACTATTCTACACATGTTTTTCTTATGACCAAAGTTGTTACATATGAAACATTGACCAGTAAAATTAGAACCATTATTCATCTTATTTCTGCATTGAGTTTCCATATGATCGAATCTATTACATACAAAGCATTTACCATTTAATTTATAAGCATTAGGTTGTCTTACTAGAGGTCTCTTGTTCTTTTGTTGATGATTGCTTTGTCCAAAACTGAAGGATTCTCCTTTCTCATATCCAAGTCCTCACATTTCTTTCCCATGTCTCTG